>NC_056745.1:576066249-576206249 GCF_019279795.1 Protopterus annectens | reverse complement strand
GAGGATTGTACCATTACCCATCCCCCCACACACACATATTCCTCACACCCCATGTTAGATATTATGAATATGAGGCTAAAATTAATTATGTTCTAAATATGCTGAAAGAAAAAGCTTGCTTAAATGCAGAAACAGAGTTTAGTAATATGTGATCAGCAACCATACTAAATGACTGTGGCTTAAAAAAATACACACACGCATCAAGAAAGCTGAACTTCTTACAGACATGACAAGAATGTAATCTGCTTTCACTGGACAACAGGACATGCTTTTCTAAGAAAGTTTAAAAATGTGCTTTTCTAATCCACAAGGCGTTTCCTTGAAGACAGTTTACTTATCAGTATTTGCACAAGAACAGATGTGTTAGCATTTGCGTCATCAAGCCAGTATCTTTCCAAAACCTAGAGGGTGTGAGTTTAACTAAAATATGTATAAAAAGTCTGTATTAAATCTAGTTATGTTAGGGGTATGGTAGGGACACATTTGATGTTCTGAGGTAAATGTTATATCTCCCACATCATCTGTACTATATGAGAAGTAAAGTGGAACAGTACTTTAAACTGCAACGTTTTTCCAGTTTGGTTTATTATAAAAGTTATTGGTTACTGCTCTTAAAGACAGGTGCTGCAAAGTATATTCTCTCATCACTGTATATTCTGCAAGTTTCTGTATGTGACAGACTGTGAATGCAAATATAACCAGACTTTGAATTTTAGCAGAATCCAGTCAGCAAGACAGAGTGTCTTAAGAACACTTCAAATCCCACAGCAAGAGCAAGCAGCAAGCAGTAAGAGAGATCTAAATATTTTTTCACCCCATACATCACTGCTTTGGTTGTTGGCCCATGACACGACCAGAGTAACACATTGAATACCCTGCATATGTCAGGTACCTGTATGGTTGTGTGGACTACCCTGCCATGCTTGCTTTCCACATGCTATACCTCACACACATAGGTACACGCCCATACTTAACTTTCATTACATGGTTGGTATACCCGAGTACTACCCGTTCAACTGTGACACATCCTGACAAGTTCGGCTTGTACCGCTGATTTGCGGATTTTGGCTGACTGTTCTAATCATTGGTAGGATGCCACCTTTTCCTATGTCCTGGATGGGATATATTCCATACACATATCCAACTGTACTGGACAGCATGTCCCCACAATCGACAGTATGGATGATACTGTTCCTTTCAGCCTACATGTTTCCTTATTGTTGTAGCTGTTTATATGCTCCTTCTGTTTTGTTTACATGCTTATTCTATTTCATGTCACATTTGGTATGTGAAATACGGACATACCTTTTGTATGTGACTATTACATGCCTTGTGGGATATAATTCGGACATACAGTCACTAGATATGTACATTTAACATGTATTTTGTTATGGACACATCTGCCCAGCTGTGTACCCTCCCTCACATTATGGGTCAGCTGGTGACCCTAACCATTGGGCTGGACATACCTACTGGCGGCTCGCTAACATATGATGCATTTCACTTCCACTTGGTATAGCTATCTACACTGCGTTGGACTACGGGCACACGGTTTTCCATGTCATTTGTTTCCGGGATAGGGACCCGTTATTCCCTACCATGCATTTGTGTTTACTTCTTCATTTTGTGCTCGCAGGAACTTTCTTGCATGTACGTTTCAGTATCCACGGACACTGACAGATGTGATTACTATCTTGCAACTTGTTATATGCAAGCATTTTAGGTTGCACGTCGACAGCTTGCATTTCTACAGCCTCCGTGCGGCACTTTTACACGCCCTATGCACTCGCGCTCCTTTCCTGTGCACGTGGCTGTGGCGGCAGTGCGCCTTCATTAATATGCATTTGGCGCTACTGTGCCATCTTCCCACCGCACTGTCAGCGCAAGCCTACTGCTGACCTTGCACAGATCTTCATGAATCCCGGGGAACATCTTTTCTCTTCATGGAAATGTACATGCACCAATTCCATTCTCTTCAAAACCTGACTCCCCCATCAATAATATTTTATTACTCCTACCTTATATTTCCTCTCATCCCCTTCCTTCTCTAAACATTTAAACAAGTAGTTCATAGTTGTGTACTCTTTTATTATCTTTTTTACCAATCAAACTTATATTTCTCCAATAACCTATTTAAGTTATGCTTGCTATCCTATTCTGGGACATATAACTGCACTGAATTAATCTCTTACACTCTAATGCAATTTAACTTAATTTTGTAACTGACTATGTTTAGCATTTACTTTATGTAAATAATTGTGTCTTTTACATATTTTGTTATATGTGGAGCTTTTCTCCCCTTGGCCTCCACTGAAAATGGGCTGTCTTAGGCCCAGTTAAATGCAAATAAATAATAATAATATCTATAGATATATATATATATGCATACACACACACACACATATATATATATATATATATATATATATATATACATATATACATATATATATATATATATATATATGTATATATATATATATATATATATATATACACATGCACACAGACACACACACACACACACACACACACACAGGTCTACTTCAGTTGCTCGAGTTACCATAACATTGAAGCTGAAATTATCAAGACGATAACAGCAAATATACAGAAGACTGATGGTGTACAAGAACGAAACCCATAAGATCAAAGAAACAGTCATGGATGTTAGACACCATGATTTAACAACTGTAAATTGTATGATCTTATGGGTTTCGTGGTTGCACACCATCGGTCTTCTGTACGTTTGTTGTTGTCATCTTGATGATTTCATTTTCGACGTGATGATAATTCAGCAACTGAAGTAGACCCATAAATATATATATATATATATATATATATATATATATATATATATATATATATATATATATATATATATATATATATAGTCTTTTCCACCTCTTTGCTGCTCTAAATACGTCATGTAACTTCCTATACTCTGGAACAAGCTACCCAACTATGTCAAGCAAAGTTCTTCATTAGCACTCTTCAAGAAAAATCTTGATGAGTGGATGGAAAATAGGAAATACACCTCGGGGATCACTTCTGTGCCTCTGCTGGACAGTGGCACAGGAAAATAACTTTCTTGGGTGACGTAAGCTATGGAACCTTGCTGGCTAGGCTTATGTAGGCCCTTGGGCCGATAGCCTAGTACCTACCTATGAACTGTTTTTGTATCCTATTTCACAGAGCTGGAGTATTAAGAATATTGCCCTTGCCAAGACTGAATGTATAGAGAGCATAAATTGGTTACCTGTGTTTTTACTGATATATTCTCCACCTGCATGGGCTTCCTTCATATTTAAACATCCTTGAACACCCATTGATACATCATTGTAGATGTACTGCTCCCAGTCTGCACAATTTGCCCTCTTATTAGTTTACAGTGGTGTACCTTCATTTTTAGTTTCTGTCGTTTAACAGCCACAACAAAACTCTGCATCAGGCCATTTTCTTACCTTCATTGGACTAGGTGCACAGAATCATTGGGTTTGAGAAGGCCCAGATTGATTGTCTCCCACTAATGTGGGAGATTTATTTTATTTATTTATTTATTTATTTTATTTTACATTTGTTACTGGGAAGGTCCAGTTGGGAAATTGCCCGTTTTCAGTGGAGGCCCGGGGAGGAATGCTCCATGTCATACAATGCTGATGTGGCCTGTTTTACTCCCACCCCATGTTCCCCAGCCACTCCCCAGATTCACACATTTCATCTCACTGCTTTCCTCCTACTTTTTAATGACATCACAAACCTGCTACATAACACAGCTACATAACAGGACAATTTCCACATATTCAGCCATTCCATACCATCCATCATAATAGTATTACCTGCTAAAATTATATGGTTCACTATCACAGAGCACTCATCTAAAGATTCCTCCCCAGGAATACAGCTGCTTATCATGGGAGAACTAGTCTTCTCCCTCTATTGCAAAGGAATCTGAATATCCCTCCCAGCATTTTCCGAGACAAGATTGGCCAGTCCTGATTATTTCCACTCTCAGGAAAGTTTAAACCGAGAGTAGACATTACTATAGCAAAACAATACTGGCTTATGTCCTACTGCTACTAAATAAGCCAGTAGTGCCAGTGTCTCCCACATCCAGCTGGACTTACCTTACTGCTAAACAGTGCATGAAATGCGCTGTTTCTGCTGTATCTTGTAATGGGTTGCCCTGTCTTTAGCTGAGCAGTTGTTACCTACATCTTTTTTTCCCTGGTCACCCTTGAGACATACTGCATTTCAGTCTATTTCTCCTTTAAACTAAGGTGCTCTGTAGAAACATGGCAAGCAACTACCCTGTAACCACGCCGATAAAAACAACCCAAAGAACAAAACATTTTGGAGGGATATGTATGTGTCTCAAAGATTACCGCGTCTCTGGAACAGACTCTCCACTCGTGAAAAAAAAAAAACACTTCTCTAAGCTGATTCAAACTGACTTTTGACCAATGGATGGGAAATCACAAATTTAGCCCTGGCTTGTCGCCTGTGTTCCTTATGGACAGGGGCAGTTTGCAGATGCCCTAAGGCACAGGTATATACCAAAGCCATTCTAGCCTGTGGACATTGATAATTGGGTAAATTACTACATGAATGGCTCGGCTTAAAAAAGCTCTAGGTCTGTTAGGCTAGTAACCTTCTATGATCATATGAATAAAAAATATTTAGCATTAGATTTTCATTACACTGCAGCTGAATAAACAGGTAGTTTTTTGTACATTACCATAGCTTAGGGCATGACTCTTTTCTCCAGGGACTAGCCCCACTCTGCTCAGCCATGCTATAAGAAGCTTCTCTACACTCCCCACCCATCCCATATCATTATATTTATTAAACAAAGCATATCACCTGACTCACACCTACCCCCCCATATCATAAACCCTACTAGCCAAAACATATCACTTCACTTCATTACCAGTATCAGCCAATATAGTCAACCAATTAAAATAAATTAATTACAAATCAGAAAACAACAATCTTTTTTTTTTTTCATTTCTTTATCAACCCCCTACCCAATAGGTTCATCCCAATACTTTTGTAGTCTTCTTCCTCACATTTCCTTTCTATACTTTGATATACAACTATTTTGCATATTCTATCATGCACATACATCTACTTCCCCTGTTACTAACATTAGTCATTGTAAGCATATTAACTATTTACGAATCATGTCCTACTTACACTCAAACCAAGTCCTCCACAAAAGCCTACCTGCACCTTGTCCACAGATACAGCTCCCTAATCTGGCCATCCCTCTTCAACAGAAACAAAATCCTACTTTAAAACATACATTACTAACCTACACCAAATACAAAACCCCACACTCCATTGCAAAAAAAGTATCAAACTAACTCTCCATAACCTCAAAAACTCTACCATTCACCCACAATAAACTAATAGAGACTCGAGATATACACCCCAGTCTTGGCACAACACTAGCCCAACCTAAAGAAGCATAAGACCCAGCCCACCCAAACCACCCTGCATAAAAATTGCCCCCTTCAACAATCCTCAGATACATAATAAACCCCAGTTTCTTCCTCCCTCCTACAAATATATCATCTGAATGCAAAAGCTTCTGTAATAAGATGTCAGACTTTCACACATGGATTGAATTCCATCAACCCCACATCCTAGTTATTAATAAAACTGATAAAGCCATGAAATTAAAGGTGAATAAATCATTCCTTCTGGTTACACCTTCATTATTCATCATTCATTGCTGGCTGACTTCAGAGTTGTGTAGTTATTTTTACTTCACTGTATAGTTTTTCAGATCTCTGCTGAAGGTGTCCCCCCCCCCCCCCATTTCTCTATGTCTTAAGTTGGTATAACTAGTTTTACATCCTGTGTGTTATCTGACTATCTCAAGGATTACTTGCATAAAATTAGACCCTCTTAGTAACATCCTGCATATCATTGCTGGAGCCTCCCTGTGTCCTGGCAGAGTGCTCTTCAAACTATCTGGAGATATACAGAGCTAAGTATATTTTTCTGGCACTTCAGAGTTGTGTATTGTTAATTTTTGCTTGACTAATTTTATATCATTGCTGGCTGACTTCAGGGCTGTGCACTGTTATTTTTGCTTCACTGTATAGTTTTTCAGATCTCTGCTGAAGGTGTTGGTTTTCCCCAACACACCCTATCCCTGTTTTGTTGTTTAAATTTGGAGGCTTTTACAGTTGCCCACCTCTACTGTAGATTTGATCTGGGACACTCCCCCCAGTCCCATCTCTTTACCTCATTCTACCTAATAGACTCCTTCTGCACTTGTTTTTAGTCATTTTTAATTTAATTGCATTTTTTAAACTGTTTGTTCTAACATTGCTCATACTCAAGTGTGCTAGCTTGCACTGCATTTTAATTCTTTTTACTGCTGTTTTAGCTACTTTTCTGTATTAAAAAAAAATCTAAGCCTGTTTCCTACCTTTCCTGTAACTAGTGTAGCCCATATTCAGATTTGCTGTATCCAAGACTGTATGTAAGCTTCTGAGCCCCCCAAGCTTTCTGCGTTAGAGGGAAGCCTTCTAGCTTATCAGTGGGAGTGGTAAGCACTAGGTAACCTATCTACCACATAAGGAGTGGTTCTGGCCCAGAAATTGTAGTTATTGGCCATTTGGGCAGTTTTTCCATCTCTTTCAACTTTCTGATTTAAAAGCTTGCATTTGCACATTTCCCCCTTTTCCTGAAACTAGTTTAGTCCAGATAAAGATTCTTAGTTTTAGCACTTGAATTTGCTTATTCATGCTCAGCACTTGTTCAGAACTTGTTGTAAGCACTAAATAAGCTACTAATTACTACAGCACTCAACCTTCCTCGTTACCTACAGGAAAACAGTTTTGGTACTTACTTTCATCACTTGCTTAGAGAGAAACAGCTCTTGTACTCACTTTCCTCATTTATCTAGAGGAAAATATTTTTTTATTCAGGCATGTCCAATGGTCAGCTCCCAGTGTTCTCTCCTGTCTATCTGATGAATCTGGGCATCTTGGGGCAATGTAGAAATTGCTTCATGTACACAGACAACCCTCTACTCCTACCACTCAACACTACAACCTGTGAGAGATGCACTTATCTAGCCAAACTGGAGGTAAATCTCTCTCCAACCAAGACCAAACTTGACAGTCAAGAATAGAAGGTAAACATTTGCACCACACCACAGTCATCACATAGTCTCACTAAATCTACACCACCAAAATCCACACGTAGAAACACAAAAACATTCATGGAGGCTCTCAATAATAATCTGCTCAAGCAACAGAGACTTCCAAAGCAGAAATGCAAGCATCCTCCACCCCCCCAACACAAACCAAATGACACATAGCCCGCAGACTCAGTGTGCCACTCAACCACAGCCAATAAGGCAAAACAACATACCCAACACACTAGTCATAGGTGACTCTATAGTCAGGCACATTGATGTCGCACTCTCCAGGCTAAACAAGGAGAAGGTTACTGTCAGCTGCCTGTCAGGTGCCAGGATCCACCACATAACCCACGCACTCAGGTCACTCCACAACAAGTACAAATATGACTCTGTCATTGTCCATGTTGGTGTGAACAACCTGAGATGTACCCCCCCTGGACTACATGAAAATAGACATGGAAGAGCTCTCCAGTCTTGTAGCCCAGGCAAGTATGACCCTAGCCCTGAGTAGCATTCTGCCATCACCCAGAATCATACCACAGTACAAGGACAAAATGATTGACTTCAACAATTGGCTAAGCTTCTGGTGTCATTCGAAAGGGATCCAGTATCTGTCTGCCTGAGATGACATGGTCGACAGACCACGATGCTTTGCCAGAGATGGCCTGCACCTGTCACCCCTGAGATGCCAGATACTGGCTAAGGTTCTTGCCGCCCCTATACTGCTTTTTTTAGGCAAGGTTCAAATGACAAATTCACCACCATAACAGGAACAGGCAAGCAAAAACTGAGGGTGATGCTACTCAATGCTAGAAGTCTAAATCTCAAAATGCACTCACTCAAGGCACTCCTTAAAATGGAAAACATCGATATCTGTGCAGTGACTGAGACCAGGTTCAGGGCTCCATAGAGCACCCCTGCACTACCAGGCTATAACTCATACCACACTTTTCGGTCATGTAACCTGGACCGGAACACCAAAGGCGGAGGTGTGTCCATATTCATTAAGGATATGGTAAATACTGTGTGTTTGTTAATTTACACTGAGACCACAGTAGCCTCCTGATACAAGGTTATCCTGTTTTTCCACCTGAGAAATGGTTAAGAAATTACTTAAAGTTTCAGAGCAGTCCTTGGTCAATTCTGATTGTTTCTTAAACACAAACTTGTCTTTGCTTTGGCTCATTAGCAGCAGTACAAAAGAACAGCCTGCTCACACCCTTGTTCTACCCCTCCCCCTTCCCTGTTTATTACCTTAAGCCAATCCCAAAGTTATTAAATATTATCTGTGGCAGGCACCATTTTTAAAACTACAACCACCCTTTGAGCACCTCATGCTCGGCTCTGCCATAGAAATTATTAAAACTGCCTGAACTGGGGCACAGCTAACTGATAGTTTGTGGAAATATAGGGTACCTACCTGAGTCTCCACATTCACTATCATATGTTCATTTATCAGTTTACTCTGTTACTTGATAGTTTCCAGCCCCCTCATAAGAACAACTAACAGGGTCGCTACCAACTTCTCTCCCCACCCTGCCCCCTATTCCCTCCCACCCCCAGTGGTCTTATCTTTATTATACTCACAAACCCCTCCCATCTTTCCAATAGCCAACCACAGCACCAAACCCAACACTACCTCCTCCATCTTCCCACTACTATCACTCATCCTCAGCTAACATGTACAAGCATACCTTACCTATGCTCACTGCATGCACTCTCCTTGCATATCTTACATCCTACCAAAACTCCACCATTCCCCCACTCAACCACTACCACTCTACTACTACTCACTCCACCACTCATGCCTCACCCTCACTCAGCTCCTCCCCACCAACTCAAGAACCATCCCTATGCAACCCCCGCATATTCTACCAACTATATTACTCAAACATAAAGCATCCCTACAACTTAACGTAGTAACCCTCTCACCATACCTATTACCCACAGAGCACAATCATAAAGTTTCCCTAATAAACAGACACATTCAAAAACTGAGAAAACTAATAACCTCATGCATATCAAAACTAGCCCTACGTGGAGACATCCACCCCAACCCTGGCCCTACCATCTCCAACCCCAGTCCTTATAATCAGACTAGAAACCACAACGTCTCTCATATCACAGCCAGTAGAAAGCCAAGTGACTTCCTTCTACTAAGCCTAAATATAAGAAGTATATCCAACAAAGTCCATGAACTCCATGCCACCATAGACTTGTACTCCTGAGATATAGTCATCCTGACAGAAACCTGGCTAAAGCCTCACATTACCAGTGAGCAAATCCTCCCTACCGGTTATGGCATACTAAGAGTAGACCAGCTAAACAAGAAAGGAGGCGGTGTAGCTATAATATTTATACAGCATCTAAGCATCCAGATCTTAAAATCATCAGTTCCACAAATAGGCAACGAAGAAATAATATATACCACCCTGAAAATAAACCAAAACAAAACCATCCACATACCTGGCCAAAACATCGCTCCACTAGAAAACCTCCTCAGCTGGTCTACCCACCATCTCCCCCAAGAAACTATAATTTTAGGTGATTTCAATATTGGCTGGCAATTCTGTTCTGGCAACCATCCAACCCATCATGTAAATCTTCATGGTTTCACCCAACTAGTCCAGTTGCCAGCCAGGATAAATAAAAACTCCAGCAAGCACACTACCCTGGATTGGATACTAGTCAGTAACAGCCCCCAGTCATATATAACAGGCTGCTTATCAGATAGCCTCAGTGATCACTCCCCAACATTCCTACTCAAAAAATACCTATACCAAGCTAAACCTGCCATCTACCATCAAATACATAAAAAAACTAAACTTTAACCCACTCACATTCATCTCATCCCTCAAAGAATGTAACTGGCATCCTCTAAAGTACCTCAGTCTTGATGACGCAGTTGAATTTTTTAATACTGCCATCCTGAGCATCCTTAATTACCATGCCCCCATAAGACTTTCCAAAACCAAAGCACAACCCTCCCCATGGCTACAGAAAACCACTAAGTTCGAAATGAAAAACAAGGATAAAGCCTGGGAGCACTGGTGCAAAACCAAAACCCCCTCTACTAGACAGAAATTCCTAGAACTATGCAACAGAGTCAAAAAGCTAATAAAACAGGACAAATTCCAATGCTACCAGTCTGCCCTAGACTCCTCTCAACACAGCCCCAAACAATTCTGGTCCTCCATAAACTCCATCCTCCACCCAGGTAAAGTCAGTACCCCTCCTCCTAACATCCCTCATCCCTCCGAAAATATTGCTACCTCATTCAACACACATCACACAAACCCTACTATCACTAGCTAAACAACACAACCCCCTCCCCTCCAAACCTCACCTTCAACTAGTAATCTCCCCACTGCCTTCTCTTTTTCTCCTGTACCTACCTCCAACATAAAAAACTCTTAACTAAACTTAAGCCCATCAAATTAGCAGCAGACAGCCTCCCAAGTGAATACCTACAAATCACAGCTGATGCTCTGGCCTACCCAGTATCCATCTTGATTAACCGATCTCTGTCAGAAACATACGTTCCCACACTATGGAAAGTATCACATATAATTCCCCTCCACAAAGGCAGCCCCTCCACAGAACTAACCAATTACCGCCCCAGAGCTATTCTCTCTCCACTCTCCAAAATACTAGAGAGATGCAGTCACTCTCAGGTCTCAGACTACCTCCTTACTAACAACCTCCTTTCCAATACTCAGCATGGTTTCTGACCAAACCATAGCACCACCACTGCCTTACTCTCCTTTACTAACACTATCCTTCAGCATAAAAACAATGGTTATCTCTCCTCTGCTACTTTCCTAGACCTATCTAAAGCATTTGACATGGTCACACACAAACAACTCATCTCTGTCCTCAATAACCTATCCTTCTCTCAATCAGTCACCAACTGGTTTCAGAGTTACCTGTCTGACCGCCAACAATCCATTGTATGGCAGAATGACATATCTCCCCAACTACCTGTCTCTATAGAGGTTCCCCAAGGATCCATCCTTGGACCCCTACTCTTCTCTATTTTCACCAATAATCTAGCCTCTGCCACCAAACATGGCACACTCATACAATACGCAGATGACTCAACCATCATCTGCTCAGCCCAGTCCCTACCCAAACTGCAAAATGTCACACAGGAAACCTTTTCCTCTCTTGAAACTTGGTTATCCGATGCCCAATTAATATTCAACCCAAACAAAACTAAACTACTCATCTTCCAACCCACCAAAAATACTCAAAACAACTCTCACTTTAACATCACAGTAAAAGACAACACCACTATACACCCAACAGAACACACCAAATTGCTAGGAGTGGAAATAGACAATAAACTAATATTTGACATTCACATATCCATGACCATAAAAAAAATCCCCAAAAAAACTAGGAGTGTTATACAGAAATAAACAACTTCTCACCAAAGAAGCAAAGACTTCAGTAGCAAATTCCCACCTTATCTCCACCCTACTTTATGCCTCTCCAATATATACTAACCTAAGGCAATGCAATCTAAACAATCTAGAGACCTGCTACAACAAAATCGCCAAATTCGCCACAGGGGCATCCTACCGTAGTCACCACTGTCTCTCACTTGCTGAACTGGGCTGGCTTGAACTCCCTCACTTCTTTCAATGGTATCAACTCTCACTCACCCACAAACCAGTAAACCATCCACTAAATGTCCCATCCCTCCAGAATCTACTCCAACCCTATCGCACCACCAGACCACTAACATCCAGCAACAAAAATCACTTGCAGATCACTAACTCTGCTGGTGAAGCACTATTTCTCTTACAACATAGCCAAATTATGGAACTCCCTCCCACCCACAATTACCTCTGTACCATCATGCACCCACTTCAAAACTTTACTAAAAGCGCACCTAAAAACATGCTGGCTATGCCCTTGCAACTCCCACTCTAATATCACCCACCCCATCCAACCACTACCTTTCTTTCCACCCCACTAACTACCTTGATTATAGCAAGCTAGGAACATCTTATTGTAACAATTGTTAATGTATGTTATGTACTTCACAGATAAAGATTCTAGTTGTTTACTGATGTACTATGTTCTTCATCTGTAACTAGGTTTGTAATTAATTGCTGTGTTAATCAAATTGTTAATCGCTATTTAAATCCAATGTAACTACTGTCTGTATATTTTAACTGTGGAACTTTTCTCCCCAGGCCTCCACTGAAAATGGACCTACGTCCAGTTGGACACTCCCGGTCAACAAATGTAAATAAATAATAAATAAATAAATAAATATCCACACCTCCAGGCTAGTTGCTCAGCATAATGCATCCAAGGTTATCCAAGTGCAACTAACTCTGGGCAAAGCGGCAATCCAATTTGTAGCTTGCTACAGATTCCCCCACCATGCCCCAGGATTCTCACTCCTCTTTTCTTGATGTACTGGAAAATATTAGGGTTCAACCAAACACCCTAATAAAGGGTGATTTCAACTACCCCACCATTAACTGGGAAAACTACTCATGTACCAACTCTTTTGCGCAACGCTTTCTGAATTCATAAACTCCAATGCCCTGGATCAACTTATCCACACCCCCACAAGGGGCAACAATATCCTAGATCTAGTCATTACCAACATGAGTGAATGGTGTTTAACACCTGAAGTCAACGCCTCATTGGTCCAATCCAACCATAAGCTAATCACCCTAGATATCCACATCCTGCCCCCATTCCCCTATTAAGGAAACCACGGTAAAACATTTCTCCAAAGCCAACTTCATGTTTCTTAAGATAGAAGTGGTAAACTTCATGATACCCATGCAGATGGACAATACAGTTACAACTACTGAATCCTACACAATTGCACTTTATAAGCACTTACATGAGTGCATGGATTGTGCTATCCCAAACAGAACCAAGACGCTATCCTCCAAAAAAAGGAAGCCAATCTGGTGGTCCCCTGCCATAAACAAACTGTACAACAGAAGGAAGAAACTGTTGCAAAAGAGAGTAAAATCCCATGAGTGGACAAGTTCCCTGTTCAGCCTCAGTAAGAAGCTGCGATCCCTGATAAAATCCTCCAAAGCTAGTTACAAAAACAAAATTGCCACTGATTCTAAAGACAACCACAAAGCATTCTATAGCTATGTCAAGAATCTCAATGGCAACACTCAGATCTGCTCTGAGTTACAGCACAATGGCACTAAATATACAGACCCAACTGATATTGCCAACATCCTGGCAGATAGGTTCAGTGCTAACTTTACCCCCCCTCTCACCCCCTAAAGGGCTCATCTCTGTTCTGGAAGAATGCAAAGTTCCTGTAATCATGGCTGCAGAAGTAAAAGCCACACTCTCCAGAGCCAAGAACACAGCATCCATGGGACCCGTCAACATCCCAGACTGTGTTCTACACGAACTGGCACCCCACCTAAGTACCATGTTCAGTCATAGCCTCAGCTCAGGATTTGTGCCTGCTGAATGGCATGCAGCAACGGTTATCCCACTCCACAAGGGGGGAGCCACCACAGACCCCAGGAACTACTGCCCCATTAGCCTGACAAGCCTGGTCTGCAAGGCCATGGAACATATCATCATGGAACTTATAAACAAAGACATTGGTAATCTCCAAACTCTGGACCCCACCCAGTTCGGGTTTGTAAAAGGTAGATCATGTCTCCTAAACTTGATAGACTTCTTTGAAGCAGTCACCAAAGCTGTAGATGAGGGTAAGGTGGTTCACACAGCCTATTTAGATCTTGCAAAGGCTTTCAACACCATTCCTCACTCTGGAATTATAGATAAACTCACTAAACTAGGTATAAATCCCTATGTCACAAGATGGGTTGCCAACTAGCTCACTGACAGAACCCACACTGTGAAAGTAGCAGACTCAAATCTGACTTCAGACCAGTGACAATTGGAGTACCACAGGGTTTAATCCTGGGTCCTCTCCTGTTTGGTATCTGCTTCTCTAAAGTACAGTCTAACACAGAAGGTCTTCGGCTAACGAAGTTCGCAGATGACTGCAAACTAGGAGTCATAATTGAAACTCCTAACGATGTGGACATCCTACAAAAGGGCCTCACTGAGACAGATGCCTGGTGTCAAAGCCATGGCCTCAAGCTCAATGCCAAAAAGTGCATTGTTATCCCCTTTGGTAAAAACTCTGTACCCATGAACTACAACATAGGTGGTAGTATACTTAACACCGAAAGTGTGATAAGAGACCTTGGGACACAGGTGGACAGAAGTCTCTCCTTTGATAATCACATCGCCACAGTAGTCAGGAAATCCTTCTACATGGCACACCTCATCACAAAAGGTTTCTCATCCAGAAAAAAAAAGGTCATTGTTCCCCTCTACTCATCACTCATTAGACACATTATAGAGTACAACGCCCCTTTTGGTATGTACCTCACAAGACATCTACAACAACTGGAAAGGCCGCAGAAATATCTCACAAAGAGGATTACCAGCCTCAAACAGATGCCCTACACAGACCATCTCAAAAAACACCAGCTTTACTGCGTAGCATATCGCCTACTCAGAGGTGATCTCTGCCTAACATACAAAGCTATGTCAAACCCATGTTGGACATGCTGCACTTAAAGAAATCTGAATCCCTCTGAGCTACATGCTCTAGGGACCTAAACCTTGTCACCACAATAAACAGAACATGCCAGAGGGATAGATTCCTATCCCAGAGACTTCCCATACTCTGGAATAAACTACCTATCTATATCAAACAAAGCTCCTCATTAGCACTCTTCAAGAAAAATCTTGATGATTAGATGGGAAATAGGAAATTCACCCGGGGATCACTTCTGTGGCTCTGCCCGACAGTGGCACAGGAAAATAATTTTCTTGGGTGGCAAAAGCCAGGGTACCTTTTTGGCTGGGCTTATATAGGCCCTAGGGCTGATAGCCTAGTACCTACCTATGAACCTGTGAACCTATTAGGAAAGACAGAATATGTTAATGAGCTGGGGTTATGGCCATCTTACAAATCCTTACCCACCTCTCAACTATTACACAATACAGCAATGAAGAATTAGAAATAGCCAAGCTCCACCTAAACAATCAGCAATCCATAACCATTGTAGTCATCTGCACCACCCCAAAAAAAAATTTCAAGACTATTCAAAACATGCTTAGCTATTTATCATTTACTTTCAACCAAGAAACCATCGTGCTCGGTAACCTTAACATAGATTGAACCTCCAACAAATCTAAGTCTCGTCTACATTATACTAACCTCTATCATTTCACTCAGCTGATCCGACAACCAACTATATTTGACAAAATCTCAAAAAAACCCATACTAGTCTGCATACTTTCAACCGACCCTAAAAAATTAAGATAGAAAGCACCCTCTCAGACACTCTCAACAATCATCATCCTACCTACATCAACAGGGAGCAACTGAATGTGCCAAAAAAGAAAAGAAAGACTATAAGATGAAAGACCAGATAAGAAGGCAAGAAATGTGGAAAAAGCATAAATATAGTTGCAAGTATAGGCAAACTTCTGGAAGAACCTCATGTTGATCAGGAACAGATGCAGGAATGGAAGAGGCAAATTTTAAACCAAGAGATGAAAGGTTAATATTGGCAGCCCAATATAATGGGCTACGTATACACTGGTTTACAAAGTCCATTGAACATATGGTAGAAACAGACAGATGTAAGATTTGTAAAGCCGAACTGGAAACAGTTGCACACCTCGTTGCTGGTTGTGACGTAATAATGGCAGAAGGACTGTACACTGAAAGGCATAATAATGTGGAAGACTGCTGCACTGGGGATTGTGCAAACATTATGGTATTGAAGTGGTTGAAAAACACTGGAAACATTAGCCACAAAGCATCATAGAAAATTATGAAGTTTATATCACATGGGATCACCCATCACCAACAGTTCAAAAGACAGATGCTAGAAAACTGGATATAGTGGTCCAAGAAAAGAAGACAAAAGTAACATTGATCATTGAAATCACTAAACCCAGTGACTACAGTGTCTTGCGTATACAAAGGCACAAAGTCATAAAATATCAGGATCTGCAGGCAGAAATGAGAGCAATGTGGAAGAAAGATGCCCAGACAGTTCCAATAGTAGTAGGAGCAGCGGGTCTTATAAAAAAGAATCTACAATTGTATTTAGATATATTACCAATCCATGTAACCCCATACGAATTGCAGGAGTCATTACTGGAAACATTGCGGGTACTGGGAAGAGCTCTTTTGGGTGACATCAAAGATTGAAACAATACTAATTTCATGAATGTTAATTGTACTTTGACTTAGGATGGGGTCCATTCCCATCATAGTATTAGAAACCCAAAAGATTTGGAGAAATTTAAAAATAGGAAATACCACAAGCCCCCTAAACCCTATACTTCAACTCTGTGAGGAAAATTAATGAATGTTGATAAAGCCATATTTAATGACACACTTAAACAATGTGATTAGGAACCCTTCAAATATCTGCCTCTAGATGAAGCTCCCTGTCACTTCAAAAACTCTTTCTTAATCATACTTAACCAGCAAGCCCCACTGACACATAAAAGAGTGAAAATAAATTCTGTTGCCCCATGGCTAATCTGTCAAACTAAGAAACTCATGAGAGACAGAGACAACACCTGGAAATGATGGCACAAAACTAGGATGCAATTGTACCCTTAGACATATCACCTCTTCTGAAACCATACAGAGGCACAAGTTCATTACGATAAAAATAATTTCTTATCAGCAAACCAGACCACATGCACATAACTAAATAAATAAATAAAAAATAACAAAGGTTTTGACAAAATTTAAACAACCTCCTAAGACCAAGCAGAAAACCTACCCCAAATCCTTTCCCATCTCAAACCAGTAGAGACATTGCAGACAATTTCAACAAATATTTCATAAACAGTACTATACTTAACTCAAACAATAATAACCTATACCCACCCCACCTAACCCCCTCAGACCATAGCTCCAGACTCCATCTCAACCTAATAACCATTGAGACAAATACCATCAAAAAATACATAAAACAAAACCGAAATCCACAACACTAGGTCTGCCATCTGAATACCTCAGTATAGCCACTGACAGCATTTACTACCCTGCATCTATCCTAATTAATAATCCATTACAGAAAACTATATACTAGCCCAATGGAAATCCCATTCCACAAAGGTGGCATATTCATTGACCTGTCACGCTATTATCCTGCAGCAATCCTTCCTTCACTCTCCTAGCCTTTCTACTTGATGCCCAATTACTTTCTGCTACCCAACTTTGCTTTTGACACCACCTAAGCACCAGAACTGCCATACTACCTTTCCTAGATGTCATTAATGAAAGTAAAAACCCAAATAATACTTGTTTCCACCCTTTTCCTGGACTTGTCAAAAGTCTTCAACACAGCCTTACAATATCTACTCCTACAAAGACTAAATCTTATAGGTGACACAATTCCCTCAATTAGCTCACCAGCTACATGACCAATTTCATCCAATCTATAAAATGGAATGACTCCCACTCTACCTGCCTTCCGATCACTACAGGAGTCCCCTAAGGCTTTATATTTGAGTAAATACTTTTCAACATCTTCATCAGTAACATGCACAAGGAATCAAAACTCACCAACATAATACAAAATGCTGATGACTCAGCTTTGGTTTGCTCAGCCCAAAATCTTCCCACCTTAGAAGCCATCACACAGGAAGTGCTCACCTCTATAGAAATCTGGCTAAATAAAGCTTAATTGCTCTTAAACCCCAACAAAACCAGACTAATCCTATTCCTTCCCAAAAAAACATAAATCAAAACAACACTGACCTTAATATTATTTCCTCAAACAACATACAAATTGGAAACATCATTACCACAAAATTACTAGGAGTTATCATTGAGAACAAGTTAAAATTTGATCTGCACATTGACACTGCAGTCAAAAGGACACACTGTAATACTACACTGATGCAGCTGTATATTATTCATAGCAAACAGAGGTAGAACTGCATAGTTCAAAATGTAGGTTTGCTACAGTCGCTTTTAGAGTGGAGTTGAATTGTTACAGGTTATTTAAAAGCCTGATGTGGTTTGGAAAACTTTTGATAAACATGTTTTTGAACACATTTTTCAGCAGCTGATTATGCAAATAGCCAGCCTCTGTTTGCCTCGTATAAGATGCAACTGATTTGTATGTTTTGCACGTACCTATATTTTACACTGTGACAATATAGAGTTTTAGCTTTATTTCTGTTGACCTTTATGCAGATTTTATATTTAGGGTTAAGATAATTGGTAGGCATGTTCCAAATACATGTAATTCTTAGTTACATTTTGAAAATTACAGATTATGTGAATTGTCAGTCCATATATCTCTCTGAACTAGATGTGACTGACTTGAATACTTTACATTTGCATTTGTTTTCCGATCACACAACAGAGCATTTTTAGTTTATTTTTGTGATATCTTTTATACATATCATGTGACGTTTTATTTAAATGGGCTTGACAGCACTTTTTAAGTTTATGAATACAGTGAGTAAATGGGTTTTGTGATAATATATGTATACAATACTTGATTGGATGGTTTAAGCTTGTCTAAATGTTATATCATTTAGTATCATTGGATTGAAGGTACTTAAATGTTAATTGAATAATTGTTATGGTTTATGTCTGATGAAGCATCTTGTAAGGATGTGAAAGTGCTTACTGCTTGAATATACGTATTTCATTTTTTAATAATACCCAGCTGTGCTTGTTTCAACTTTGTTTCTTGTTTTTTTATGTTCTGAGTGACTTAGCGGAACTTTATCGTCTTAGGATTTCTGTTTTCCCTAACAGCAAATTTCCCAAACATGTTCATCTTAAGTATGTGCCCCCCCCCCCCATTTTTATACTGGTCAGCAAAAAGAACTGCAAATTATGGCTCATTTTCAGTTCCAAATAATTGCATATCATGGCAATCAATTTGTTATGATCTGAAATTTCAGAGTTCAGTTACAATTTGCTATCTAGGCTAGTATAGCATGTTATGCCTACATTAGTTAGATTGTTTTATAATGTTTCTTAGAGACAGGTTTACTAAAAAGCAGCCAGTTAGGAATGTTATAATTGTGTTGTTATGACTAGTTCATACAGAAATGTTGGGGTCTTTTAGACTAATGAATATCTTACTTACAACATAGACAAACATACATTTATATAAAAGAACATGTTCACATTTACAAACATTATACATCACATATATTTTTATACAATTATCAATCCAGCTTTACACAAATTGATCAGTTCCTGCCATCCCTTAAACCTCACTCCTCATCCAAAACACTATTCTGCATGTATCATTCCCACAATTCCCATTTTTTTCTATATAATTTTCTTCTACCCTTTTCTAAAAATCCCACTTCCAGTTATTTTACCTCTGTTACAATAGTGATTACTTCAAATACAGTTAGTTTAGACTTTGATTTCTATTTTCTAGTAATTTCGTTTTTGGCAACCACTAGAAAAAAAAACTTAACAAGGCCTTAAAATGTCCAGGCAATTCAGATCCTGTATACCAGCTCAAAAAAACATATTTTTTTTAGTTACACAGATTTTCTCACCCAATATTTATGACAGAGTACTCTGTAAGGATATTTTAAAGTCTGCCTTTTACCTGTTTCTTCCCCATCATGCCTCTGACATTTGCCATCTACCTGCAGAAAAATTCCTTAGAGTCTGCCCTGTTTTGGGTATAAAAATAACTATTCATACACTTCCAAGCAAAAATTCTAAATCTTCTAGACTTTGTTGCAAATTTGTGAGCCATGTATATGTCCTCCCATTGTTTCCTGGTGACATGCTTATTCAGTCTCTCTTCCTAATTTTTTCCAAAATCCTCTAATTGATTCCTGTAGTTATCTGCAATATTTTATATGGTCTACTAATTATCCCTTTTCTTAGCAGCTTCTGTTCTAGATTTAGCTAAAAACTCTACCAGAGCAGGTCTTTTACTTAGGATTCCCTTATCCCTTTCTATTTGCCTGAACTCTGATATCAATCCCTGACAGGGAAGTCAGTCTCAAGGTTACAATCCAAATGTCTTCTTGGCCTCTTTACACTCTTTTACTTTTCCCTGTTTAGATATTTGTTCTCAGTACCTTGGTTCTTTTGTCAGTTTTCTACAGTAAATTCCATTCCTTTCTTGCCTATTGTCTGTATCCCTAATTGCAGTCATGCCTACCAGAAGAATCTCCTTTCCCCATTCTTGTGTTGGCATAGTTCTTAGAATACTTTCTTAAACTTTATAAGTATATCATTCTGTACGGCTATTGCTAATCTCCTTAAGGATCTACATCCAAAATCCAATTTTGACTGCCACTTTAATTCCCTGTGTTTGATTATATTTTCCCACCAACCTCCCTTTTGGTCAGGTGGAACTTGTTTCGCAAAATAAAATTATAATCCTTAAAATTCAGACAGCCCACAGATTGTTTGTACAGGGCATTGTTCATATTCCCTCTCCTCACATCATACCCATATTCATAAATTATTTCCTTAAGGGCCTTTTCAGTTTTTCCTATGTAAAAACTAGAACAGGTACTACTATTAGCAATATATATATATATATATATATATATATATATATATATATATATATAACTCCTTCTGCACTACACTTTCCAAGAAATAAATGTAACTTAGTCCTATTTAAATTTTCTAAGGTAACAATGGTGTCTAATAAAATGTAATGACACTGGGAACAACTACCACATTTCCTTGTGCCACTATTATTACTTTTTTTGTTGTTGTTAAATATGAGACTTGTTCAAACAATATTTTAAGATTCATCATCACAGTTGTATACACAAAGTTTGTTTTTTTCAACCAGCAGTTTAAAAATCTCCTAAATTGATTTAAAGATACTCCAGTTCTGTGTGACAGCATCCTTCATAACCTGGGAATTAGAGTTGCAGTCAATTACTAGGACCATGTTCAGTAAATTAGATTCAAACTTTGTTCCCTTTCTGTTAAAGTCAGACCTTGATGCTACTGCAAGCCTTCCTAATAGGGGTTTATATTAATTTCCCAATTTTTCAAAAATCTCATTATTAATTTCAATAACTATCTTAGTCGGATAACCCCTAGAAATAAACATGTTTTCATGCTTTGTTCATCTCTTGGTCAAACATCTCCCTTTTGAAATCATACCCATTAGGCAGATGAACTGAATTTTTACTAATCCCATCTGTAAAAAAATGGGTGTGAACTCTCATAATGTAAATAACTATTGCTAAAGGAAGGTTGTCTAAAATTTTGGACATAAATTGGTTTCATGAATAGTAATAGTAGTATCCAAAAACTGCACCTTGTTCCTGTTCAACATAAATGTGAAGTCCAAAAATTCAGTACTGTTACAAAACAGACAAATTCTTAGACCCCCTCTTCTGTACCATCTCACAAAAAAAAAATCATCTAAAAACGTTAAATGAAAAACACAGTGCATGTGTAATATGCAGAAGAAAATATAGAACACTTCTTCCAGGTCCACAAAACCAGGTTAGCAAACAGGGGAGCACAAGCCGCTCCCATTGCTACACCCTTATTCGGCTTGTAAAATTCACCTTTGAAAAAAATGTAGTGTTTTTCTAAAACTGCTGTAGTATGGCTTGTAATTAATCTCAGGGCCCAGAAGGAAACTACACACCTGTAATGCCTCATGAAGATATTCTATACTCAATCCTGTAGCATACATGAAAAAGATCTTTGACATCTACAGTAAGAAAAAAGCAACCTGTACTTATAAAGATCATTTTTAATTCTTCCTAGAAAGTCTCAAGAGTCTTTCAACATATTGGTCTCCATATCCATATTAGGTTTTAAAAGTCTATCAACCAGGACTGCATATTATATAAATTCTATGCTGATACTATGGGTCTGTAATGGGGGTGTAATATATCTCTGTGAAATTTGGGAATGCCAAAGGTAAATGTTATCAATGGGATTCAGTTAAACAAAGAATCATATATTTCGTAGGTGCTACTATTCTATAATAACCAGTCTCACAATTGTAGATCCAGTTGTTTGTATGCAATGATGACTTGAGTCTCTGAAGCCACAGTGTAGGTGTCATCATCATGTAAAATGGTGAACACATCACTAGAATAATCAATATCACCACAAATCACTATGCCGCTACCTTTGTCCAGTTTCATAATTTGAATAATTTTATCTGTCTTCAAAGCAAAACTTCTCTCCCAGTCCTACTAAAATTATTTATTCCCCATTTTCTCCCATTACTATACTGTTTGTAAATATTTCATTCACAGGCTTTCTCAAATACCTGAACTATAGGGCTACTGATAGATTGATTTTTTTTTTTTTAAATACTAATATGCCAAAAATATTCTGGTAAACCATTTATAGGAGCTTTCTTGTTGTTAAACTGCAATGATAAATTGACTCTTCTGGTGTGCAATTTTAGCTCTCTTAAACAATCTGCCAAATTAAAATGATGGGAGGTAGCAAAAGAAAACCCTTTTTCAAACAGCTTAAAATGTTCCAACATTATATTTAGGTGACTATAACTTAAAAAAAGTTGAAACCATTGTGGCTGAAGGCTATCCCATCTTGAACCACTATGATGACTACATCCTTCCCATCTGTCTATTCTTCCTTTTGTTCCAGTCAGCCAAAAGGTAATGGAAATTTACATTGTTGTTCCCCCTCTGGTTCTAGTTTTTAGTCATTCCAATCTCCTGAGGGGGAACCTCCAAATAGTCAGAGGGGTCAAAGAAAGTATTAGAATTTTCACCATGAGAGTTGTGGTATGTTGTAATTGCTTGTATTACTATTTGTAGTATGGGCAGCATCTCCATGATCACCTCCACCCTGACTTACAGTAATATTAGTATGGTACAGATGAGGAGTCCTGGTGTTGATGTTATTGGTATTATTCTTCCTCCTTGATTGTTTTTCACAGGGAGTCCCCTTCAGATGATCGAAGTTTCAAGACTTTGAACATCATATGACCGAGGACCAGATGATCGAAGATTTAAAACTTCGAACGTTCTGAATGAAGATCGCCGTATAGCACAGAATGGGAAAGTTACTGTTTTCCTTGCTATAGTGCAATCTTGGAGGTGGTATATTTACGTAGCAGGGGGTATGGGGGGTGCAGGGAGGCTTGCCCCCCTTCAAATGTAAAAGGAAACTTATTTTTTTATTTACTTTGATATTTGAAGTTTCAAAACTTCGATAATCTGGTCTTAGGCCATATGATGTTCGAAGTTTTGAAACTTTGATCAGATCTTCTGGAGTAGAATCTTCACAAGGTAAGGTGGTTCATCCCTACATTGTCATAAGTCCCTCAAAAGTTCCTTACTCTTTCTCTTAAAGTTTATTTTACCCCCAGTATCATCTCAAGAAAATACAGTCTTATATTCATGCGTATGAGTGGAAAACAATAAGTCCTGCATAATCTTGCTATTAAGATCATAACTAACAAAATTGTTTTTGATAATAACTTCATTAAATTTAATAACAGCTTTCATCAGCTTGAATAAGTTCATTAAAAAACTTAGTGTCAAATACTGTGCCATTAGGGAACTTATAGTACCTCAACCCTTGAGGTATCACATTATTTTTTAAACATTCATTCAAATAAGCATTGCCTAGTTGCAAAATCCTTAGTTTAAAATTTTTTTTCTAAATCTTTAATCATATCCTTGACCATTAGTGTTATGTTACCAGCTTTATGGTGTTGACTTTGAGAAAAGTAAAAATCAGTAGTAAACTATGTATGCAAATTAAAATTATTCAGGGAATACTTTTGAATACTACATGTTCAGTTATTTTTAAAAAATCCCTTTAGACTGATTTACAGTACCTTATAACAAATTCATCCTTTCATCCTGTTGATGTTGTCAACTAGTAGTTTTAGTGTGTTCCAGTCCACACTCATTTTTCAGAAGAACTAAGTTGCATTTGAACAATCTCACTTTCCTCCATTGTTGGGAGATTCGCCAACAATTATATAGATCATCTCCTCTCCAGAGTTCAAACTCAAGACACTGGAACTTCATGAAACACAAAGGGCTTGCTGATTGCAGGGGATGACATCCATGCCATTACTATGTTCAGATGAGGTTAACTTGATCTGCTTTGGTACAGCTGACTGAGTGGCTTCCTGTCATGTGATTTGTGTAAACCATTTCCACAAGCAGAGTGGAACACTGTAGAATATATTTTAGTGTGCCTAACCCAAATATTTTATTTTATCTTGGAGTAACTTCACTAACAAAATAGAAATGCTTTGTGCCAGAGGTCTAAATATTTTCATCACATAAAATGCATAGCATCTATGTCCTATGACTCTGCTCCTTTCTTCTTGCAACTACTAGAAAAGAAACTGCCTAACTCTTTTAAAAAGAAGTCAACATGTGGCAGGTAGCACATGCCATAAAGTGTTATCTTGCTATAGACTTTGATAAAACATATTCAAAATCTTGACAATTTATAAGTATTGATGCTATAATTAGTTCACAACTTCTATAAAATGTTTTAAGCACTTTGTGCCTCCACATTATACTGCAACAACTTTTTTCAGTTCATTTGTGTAATTTATTTCTACTTTTGATAATCATCTGACCTGAAAATCCATAAGGTCAAAACCTAACTCAGGGCTATCACATTCCTTCTGGTATGGTGTTTTATCCAAAAATATCCATTCACCATCATAAATTGTTCATATTGATCTGTCCAAAATTATCAGTTTCACCATCATTAATTGTTATTTTGGCATATTGTCAAATTAGATGCTTAGAACAGTGGTTCCTAAACTTTGCAAGTTGGAGGACCCCTTTTATAAAGGAAAAAATGTTGGCGGACCCCTATTGGCAGCAGTACACATACATTACATTTGGATCAACTCCCAACCCCCCAATCAGCCCCACCACCACCATCATGCAGCCATTTCAGTGTCCCATTACTTGGCTAATTCTCCCCAGTTGCCATAAACACTGTTCAAAATTGTGTGTGCATACTGTTTTCTGCTTTACTTCTACAATAATTACAGATGTTTGGAGTTAATTTAAAACTTGTATTTCAAATTTTATAGCACAAACACTGATGGACATTTGCTAAAGCTAAACAGACATTTGCTAAATCTAAACAAAGCAATATAGTCTCAATGAAAACAGGCTTAACATTACAACTTCTCTGCCTTTGAAACTCACAGGCCGGGATTCACTAATCCTACGTATAAGACTAACTAAGTCTTACTCGGAAACTGCAGTCTAAGATTATGACGTCAGTGTGTCATGCATATTCATGAGGGCACGCTGACTCAACTCTAAGGCTAACATGGAGCGTGCACGAGTGCAGGGGTCATGTCAGACTGCCGAGCAGTCCAAATAGCCATGCCCCTGCAAGTGCCTAAACTGCAAATGTCAACTGAAATGAGCGAGTCCCCCACATTCTAAATCCCTGTACAAGTTTAAAATGTAAAGCTTTCCTTTTTTTTTTATTATTCCCGATATAGCTGCCCATATTTGCGCATGTATGCGAGGGGGTTGCCCATTGCTTAGCTACAGTTAGCAGTGTAGACATCGAAAAGGATAATAAACTACTTATATGCAAATTAAGCCAAATAGCAATAGCGTAGTGGTAGAGCCCTTGCACAAAGAGGAGGCATTCCCGGTTCAAGTCTCGTCACTCCCCTTCCTATTTTCTGTAGGAAATGTGTGCATAAAAGGAATTCCTGACATTTACCTTTTAAATTTTAGTAAAATGCATTGAAATGGCCTATGTGGTAGTGAACGATATTTTATATATATATAAGTAGGTGGAATGGTCATGCATACTGATAAATGCATAAGTAACATATCTTAAGCAATGTGAAGCACTGCTAAGCAAAGTTTACTAGTATTAAGCACAGTTAAGTATAATTGCTCATAGCTTAGCACTGCTTTAACTAGCGCAATAGCTTTGTGCAGAGCTGCGCATCGCGCCAACTAGCGCAAACAAAACATGTTCGTGCAGAGCTGTGCACCGCTCTAACTAACGCAATGTCGGGCAATGTCAGGCAATGTATTTCAATGTACAGCAATGTCGAGCAATGTTGGGCAAAGTTGAGCAAAGTCGGTTAAACACAGCCACACCTCCTAGCTGGTCTGGCCAGTAGTAAAATAAAAAGCAATGACAGGCCTCGAACCAGGGATACTGTGCACCATAATCACAGTAATAAACCACTAAGCCATGACAGCTTTACATATGGATGCATTTCCAACACACTCATATATATCAATGGAAGTTTACCCATTGCTAAGCAGATTTGCTTTTAGCTGAGATTTTTCAAAACTGGCCAGTCACAAATAAGTATGGGAAATGAGGCATATTTAAGCTCCACAGGTGGGAATAATTGCCATAACTGGTTGTAGCTTCCATCTGCAGACAGTATGGCTGGTGTTGGAGAGGGCTCTCATTTTCGAGTGCAACGGTGGGGCATTGAGGAGTCAAAAGTAATGGTTTGGCTCCTTGTCCATCATCATGATGCAAGACTCCTGCAGGGCCAGTTTCAGGGGACTGAGTACAAAGTGTAAGCCTGGAATTATCTAGCATATGATCTCACCAGTGCCACAGGTCCCTCGGACTGGTGAGCAGATCAGACACCACTACTCAGACCTGGAGAGACGCAAGGAGGACCAACTGAACCAGTGGATACAGGAGGCCTGTGAAATGGAAAATGCCCCACTACTGAGTATGTAGCCATGGAATGAAGTATGTAATAATTGCTATTGTAGTCTATATTATGGATAGGTATGTCTCAATATCCCTTCATTTACTTCACAGCTGCAGGTATCCGTGCTGCGAATCAACAAGCCTATGCAGATAGGCTGCTAAGGCTGTGCCACCAGGCAGGTTAGTAATTATTCTGCATGTGTTGTCATATAAAAGAAGTGAGAGAGCCTGAAAAAGAGTGTTGTAACCCATTAATAATGGCATAATAAGTGTTGAATAACTTCTCTTCATGTACTGTTATATAAAATAAGTGAGGCAGTGTGAAAAGGTGTTGTAACCCATTAATAAAGGTATAATATGTCTTGAATAAAAGACCTCTGCATGTACTGATATATCAAATAAATGAGAGCGCCACTAGAAAAGTGTGTAATGTAATTAATAAGGTATAATTCCTGGAGTGTGTCCGTGTCACTTTCTTCGATATGTTGCTGTACCCTTGCATTATAGAAATAGTACTGCTGTATTAAGCGCAGTCAACCCACACATGGGTAGGCCCATATAAAGTGGATGAAAGGAGTGCCAGTAGCTGTTAAGCATATATACAGTCCTCAACTGTCGGTTCATGGCCGGCATGTACAGGTTAATCTGACACATGAGTAGCTTGTTATTGTGTTCCCCAGAAATGTCAGTGTGCTGCTAGAAATGTAGGGGGCTGTTAACATATACCTGGTAATGTCACCTGAACACATTCAGATATGTAGATATATAAATATAAATGAAATATATAAATATGTAGCAGTAACATCTGCATCCAGGACAGTTTGTATGTCAGATACAGGTCAGGTATATCAAGAACTAGCAAAACCCATTTCACAATTTAACGGACATTGCCTAGTGTAATAATACATGTAGGGGATATATAACTGCAGTCAATAGGAATGTAGTGTAAACTATAAGTATATATAAGTTGTTAATGAAGGTATCTTTTTACACCCTACTGTATGTGTATAAACAACGCAATTCCACACCTCAGTGGGTATGTCTAATCTCATAACATTTGTTGGGACACATGTCCTATTGATTTATAAATATCTGCATTTACTTTGATGCATGTGTCCTGTTCACATACCACAATTTTGGTGGCCTGTTGCCACCAATCAGTCCTGCATGCTGTTGGAATGTCCACTGTTGTTCTATATATGCATGTGTTATGCTTGCTGTTCAACTGTTGGAACTCTAGTGTGTTGGGTTAATGGGAATACTACTGTATGCTGTTACAACTAAATTGGAATGTTGTTGGCTATTACTAACCATATTGTCATTAAATCCTCCTAAACATAGAACGTATGAGAAGGCCGGTCCCAGCGAACCCACCTGTCCCACCTCAGCTGGCGATGGTACCTGCCACCAGCAGGTCCGGTGCCCAGCCCGGGACCTCCTCCTCCATTGGTCCTGTGTCACCTTCGGGTGAAAGCGCTGCAGGGGATGGGGCTTGCCCCCCCCCATGCAAGTGCGGCCAGAGGAGGGCCACCTATCATCCTCCAAACGGTCCGGGCTGTGGTGCATAGGGAGATGGAGCGTTCAGTCGCTGATCCTCTATGCCAGCTCGAGGCAAGAGTGGCGCGACTCACGGGTGAGCCTGTCCCTCCTACACAGCCCCCAGCACAGCCACCCTCCGGGCTGTGAAGGTGCAGTGGTGACTGCCCATGGGTGGGGATCTCAGTTCCACTGTTGCCATCTATGGGCTCATGGGCTTGCGATTTCCAAACATCTATCCCCATCAATGGTGTTCACCCACCCCATGTGTCATATTCCGCCCCTGTATGCATCTTGTTTGTCTTGTCTGTTTACCTCCCCAACTTACCACCCAAAATATACCTACTTCCCCTACCCCACATTCCACTCTCACCTGAAAAAAAAAATGGGCAATCTGCTCCCACAAAAAAATTATGCCCCATACATAGCTGCCCATTTTGCACACATGTCCGCTGGACACATAAACTGAAATTTAATTGGCAGTACAACATACTTCGTTGTCCTCACCCCTCTCTCAGGGGTGGAAGGTTTCAAATTTCCCTCCAAATTACTAGTATATGCACAGCTGTTGCTGTTAAAGAAATGGTCAGCTATGGACCTTCCCTACACCCATCCTGCACATCCCGAGCTGTTTTCCCTACTGTCTTTCCCTCTTTGTGCCCCTTTTTCACCACTTTCCTATCACCCCATTTTCTTTTCTTTTAAAGAAATGAGCTCTGGGTTAGTGGGAGTAAGCACTTTTAAGCAGTAGTTAGCGGGTTTGCGCGAGTGTGCGCTTGTGTGCACTTAGCTAAGTATTGCTAAGCATCATGCAACCCCACAAAAACCCAC
Source organism: Protopterus annectens (assembly GCF_019279795.1). Classification (NCBI taxonomy): domain Eukaryota; kingdom Metazoa; phylum Chordata; order Ceratodontiformes; family Protopteridae; genus Protopterus; species Protopterus annectens. The sequence continues at coordinate 576,177,006 of NC_056745.1, read as the reverse complement.
TTACAACTGCTTAAAAGTGCCTTAGTCACCCTGCATGTGAGGGGCATTGTTCTGCTCAGCAGCAAAATAAAACACCAATGTCAGTCTCGAACCCCAGACCTTGGACACACTAGACTGCATGAAGTATCACTAAGCCACAGTAGATATATAGCAAGTTGTTGCTAAAATATATATATCATGCATCAGAATGAGTGAATGTAAAGGTAAGATAGGAATGCCATAACACAAAACCCGTTCTGTGGAACTTTACCAGCAGTTGTTGTGGAATTGCATTACATGACTGTGATAACAGAACCAGCCATTTTAACAGTGAATAATGTTACAGCAGCACTTTACAACCCCCACACAGTATCATAGCAGGACAATCCCCACCCATATGTACAAAATACCTGTGTGTTCAAGGTCCAGCAAGGATGTAGATAGGCATACTCAGTACTGGAATTGTCCAGTTTTCATGAGCATCCTGTGCTAATGTCAACAAAAAAAAAACACAGAAGTGAGTACATTAATATCCACAGTATAGCAGTTCACAAACAGTTCATGTGCCAAATGAAAACATCTCAATAACTGCGTATGTATGGCAGCTAATTGTATAAGTAGAAAAGAAACGATATCCTCCCATGTATCTTGTGTTAGCATTTGTAGGGGTGAGTACAATTCTACACTGACAGCTGTGTACTGGAAGTGGCAACATTCAGGTCTGAGCACAACATTCAAATCACTGCCTACACCCCTAGCATCGGATACAAGAAGTATACCAACCTTCTGACTTACACAACGGTGTCCACAGCAAACAAGCATGGTCCCCACTTTGGAAAGCTGAAAGGGCTATGCCTACCTGACCTAGCAATTTATAGCATTTGGTTGCTATGACAGTGAGTACTGCAAGTACCACACAGCAGGCTGTATGCAGTTGCCAGATGGTGGCCAACAATTGGTACAGAAGCCATCACATGCACATGTGCAGATACCTATAAAAGCAGGCTGCACTAGCTGTCCACACATGCAATCATTTCATTGCAGGTACGGAGAGAGAGAGAGAGAGCATTACAGAGCGACACATAGAGACACAGACCACAGCAACAGTAACAGGAAACAAAAAAGATATAAAAGAAAATATATTGGAAAAAAATATATATTGAAAAAATATATATTGAAAAAAAATATCTTGAAAAAAATATATTGAAAAAAATATTGAAAAAAAGAAAATATATTGAAAAAAAACATATTGAAAAAAACAATATATTGAATAAAATATATCTTGAAAAAATATATATTGAAAAATATAAAATATTGAAAAAAAATAAAAATAATTTGAAAAAAAATAAGATATAAACAAAACAAAGTGTAAAAAACACACGGAACTGACTACTACAAACACATACAAAGGAAAGGTATGTAACAGATATGTATTTACTGGCATGTAGTAGATGTTTTAGAAGAGTACTCTACATAGTTTGAATCATCCATATGTGGCAGCAGTACGTATCTATGCACAGTTGCCCTGCATAACTACTGCCATGGAGAAATCAGTGTGTAGCTGTGTGCAGTGGGATATGACTGTGACATATGTAGTTCAGCATTAAATGTCAAACATCTGATCCATGTTATCTGTGTTCTGTACAGTAGTGTGTACAATGTCTGTTTGGGGGAGCAGCGCATACAGTTATGTAAACATGGATGTGACAGAGTAACAAATGATAGTCATATTAACGTGTAGCTTAGCATTGGTAACAGCTGTACCAGGCTAGTATGCTAATTTAGCATTTGCAGCTATATATACACCCTCTAATATTACTGTGTGTTCACATGTGACACCTGTTCATGTTGCAGCAAGGCCCAACAGGTCAGCCGTGAGGTACATGGACTTACAACAGTGTGGCCCTTGTGTGTGTATGGCACACACATACGGAGAGATCTGTCTGTGTCAGATATATTAGCATCTGTACATGTGCATAGAGCAAGTGACATACTGCAACTGTTTGTGAAAGGTGTATATATATATGTTGTTGAAGTTTGTTGTGTGCATATTTCTATGTAGGTTGTAGTGTGTAGCAAACCAGACAGCATACAGTGCTGGTATATGACATGTGGTGGTTAAACGCTGTGGGTATGATTCATTAGGTTTACAGTGTTGCAGCCAGTGAGGCCTGCTAAAGCTACATGGCCTGAGAACACCTTCAATGCATTCCACACAACACTGTGCAATATTATGACATAACTGTATACCTCACAACCTTCCCATACTTGATATTCCCACCATGAAAGGTGGACTGTATATGTGCCTATATGCATATCTATATGTACACCAATGGATGTCTATATGTATGTGTGTATATATATATATATATATATATATATATATATATATATATATATATATATATATATATATATCCCTCCTTGCAAAAACTCAGTACCCATTAACTACCACATAGGTGGTAGTCTACTTAACACTGAAGGTGTGATAAGAGACCATGGGACACAGGTGGACAATAGTCTCCCCTTTGATAGTCACAGTGCCACACTAGTCATGTAATCTGTCTACATGGCACACGTCATCACAAAAGGTGTGCCATCCAGGGAAATATAGGTCAGTGTTCCCCTCTACTCCATACACATAAAACCCATTATAGAGTACAATGCCCCATGTGGTATATACCTCACAAGACATCTACAGCAACTGGAAAGGACACAGACATACCTCACAAAGAGTAATACCGGCCTCAAACAGATACCCTATGCAGACCGTCTCACAAAACCACAGCTAGACCGTGTCGCATAACGCCTACCCAGAGGTGGCCTCTGCCTAACATGCAAAGCTATGTGAAACCCAGAGCTGTTGGACAGATCACAATCCCTATGAGCTACATGCTCTAGGGACCTAAACCTTGTCACCTCAATAAACAGCACATGCTGGAGGGATAGATTCCCTATCTCAGAGACATCCCATACTCTGGAACAAACCACCTATCAATAGCAAACAAAGCTCCTAATTAGCAGTCATCATATATAATCCTGATGATTGTATGGGAGATAGGAAATACACCCCAGGAATCACCTCTATGGCTGTGCTTGACAGAGCCACGTGAAATTACCTGTGTGTCAAAGGCCAGGGTAGCGTACAATAGCCTATAATCTACCTATGAACCGATACACACCCACATGTACTTGTAATCATTGCTATGTGAGGTTGACTGAGTGTGATGGTGAATGTGTTGGTGAATGTGTCAGAGTTCTGTATATGTGTGATAGCTAAGTGGGAAACGTTTCCTGTCATGGTATTATGTGTCCTAGCTGTGATCTCAGCAAAAGATGTGAATGCTATTGCTAGGCAGAAAAAGCAGTATGCCAGATGGTCTGACGTAGTCTGTTGGTGTCGACTGGGGTGTCCCATTGTAGGCTACAGCAGTACATGTATGCTTATTAAGTGTTACTGCTGGTGAATCCAACCCCTTGAATGAACTGTAGTACTACCTGAAGCTGTATGCCTAAACAGCACAGTATGGTGTATGTCCACATGTCTTGGAACCACTGTTTTGTTTCTTCCCCGTAGCCCTCACAGATGACATACCTCAGGCATAAGGTCTTGTAACTACTGATACACAGTACTGTATGGTACACAGGTAAAGGTCATGTGGGTTGCCATACCTTTGTGTCTGGTATGTATGTCTGATATATGTGTGTGTGTGTGTGTGTGTGTGTGTGTGTGTGTGTGTGTGTGTGTGTGTGTGTGTGTGTGTGTGTGTGTGTGTATGCCTGTACCATGGCCTTGGTCATATGTGTGTTACAGGATATAGGTGCATATCTAGCAACATGTTTAGTCTAGTACAGCAGTATTCCACCTATATTAATGAATGAGCACATATGTTAGGCAGGGGTTTGCCATCAATGACTAGTGTGGTATACTGGTAATACTGTAACTGGACTTTACAATCATTGCAATGGATTACATGTTACGTTATGCATTAGCGTGACATATACCCCCTGTGGCTAGGTGGTGCATTGTGTCACATACAGTGTGCCATGTACTGTTGTATAGTCTTACATACTGGTTGATCTTTGTTGCTGTGCAAAACATGATTTGATATATAGAGTGTGCCAGGCACTGTCAGGCAGTTGTGGGTTGAGCACTGATATGTGGTATTTAAAATGTGTATCCTTTGACAGCCAATAGGTTGCTATATATGGCAGTTAATTGATATCTGTACTTTAGAATGTTAAGTATGCCACTTGACTTGCTCACACATATTGTTTCATTGTCTTCTAGGGTCATGGCCCACCATCGTAATCCCTCATATAGCCCAGCAGAGGAGGAAGTGATTACAGCCACCATGGTTCAGCACTATGCTCTGCTGCTCTCAAGAACCAGCCAGGACCAGCATGAGCGGACTGCACTGTGGCAAGATCTTGTCCGTAGGGTAAATGACATAGGCATGCATAACCGGACATATGAGCAGGTACGCCACCACTGCAGTAATTTAATTAGACATGTCCGGCAGCATGCGTCTGATATCCGTAGACAACAGCTTGCCACAGGTGATGGGGTAGCCATCCATCCCCCCCTTACCAGAGTGGAGGAGCTGTTCCTGAGCCAAGTGGCTCCTGGCCAACACCAACAATAACAACTAACATGCATCATCATGGAGGCAGGAGCCACCCAGCGAGTTGACATGGAGCATGCAGGTAACATGGCATAGCTGTACACTTCTGTTACCTCTATTGGTAGATCATGCTTATGTGAGATGTGTACTGTGTAGTTACAAGATGTGGTGCCTAGTGTTGTGCAATAATAATAATTAGGAATATAATCTGCAGGCCTGTGACTGTCAACAGTCGTACTACTGTAAGATTGCAAACACACAGTAGCAATGCCACAGTTGTTGCCACTGACAAACTGTCTCATATCCTTGTAGGTACCTCTGGTGTGACAGCAAGGCAGCAGACCCAAGCTGGTGAGTGTGTTCTACATTTAATATTGATAATTAAATGTGCATGTCATAGGTGAGGTGTAGGCCATGTACACATCACACACCAGCGCAAAATGCATGCTGTGCATGTTTGCTGTGAGACTATTCACATCTCAGTAACGTGAGTAGCTGCCTCAAACACATGCAATACACAGAGCATCCCACACAATTGTGGCAACACTGTAGTGGACATTGGATAGGCAGAGTTGATACACATGCACACAACATTCACAACTGTATCATACGCAATACACGTTAACATGCTAGACATGGTGTATTCAGACACCCGCTGTAAGGTCACACTCCAGTATCCCAAATGTCATCCACACAGCACACATAATATACCTGAGGGGTAGAGGCCTCTCATGTGGCTGTGCGACACTCTTCAATACATAACACATTCATGTTAGGCAATGCCCCCTATTGGGCACCTTACAAACCCATGTAACAACTGGCCATGAAATGGTGAATGTAGCCATGGTACTGCAGTTCAGGTACAGCATGCTATGTGCCAGTCTGGCACACATTAGTAGCCTTGAGTGACCACATGATGTTGCGTGATGATGTCTCATGGTACTACACCCCATCCAGTTACAGTGGCCACAGTACTACACATATCATTAATTGCTATGCACCTCAATGTTGTGTGTGTGCAAACATATGCACCTATACACAATATGCATAGCAATCACCATTTGTACAAAGTGACACACATATGTCTTGTAAAGCTATTGAGTGTATAGGTCACATGACACACATTTTGTATGTGTGATGTTTAATGTTGCAGTTGTGTGGTAGCATGCTATGTCATAGCTGGCACTGGCATGTCCACAATATTTCCTACACTCGCCATAACCACTGTACAATGGCTATGTTGAGCAATGGTATTCCATCAGGTATACATGCACCACTCATCCTGTGTGTATACATAGCATGCATGCGTTAAACCTGTGTCTACAATTATCTGCTAAAGACACAGATGCTCTAATCAGAAATTGATATCTATGTTTCACACTGATACACATCCAGCCATGGTATGTATACCTGTGAGTGATGGTGCACAGGAAATTGCAGAGCTTTTAATACTTGCATAGCAATGTTGTGTCCATGTACACATTGCGTTCCAGGGTGAGGCCAATCACTCAACAAAACACACATGCATCAAAGCCATGTATACTGTTATTAGCAAGGGCTGTCTACACTCACACTGCATACTGTTGAGCAACACACGTCATGCATGCTGTCATATTTGATATAAATGTTTGGCTTGTTATACTGTACCCCATCATCACACACTATTGAGTATGTTCTGGATTGTTGGTGGTGTGTGTGTGTGTGTGTGTGTGTGCGTGTGTTTGTGTGTCTGTTTTAGTGAGGAGTGTATTTGTGTGCATGTGTTCCTGTGTGCATGTGTGCATGTGTTCACGCATGCATGTGATCATGTGTGCATGTGTTCATGTGTGCATGCGTGCATGTGTGCATGTGTTCATGTGTTCATGTGTGCATGTGTGCATGTGTGCATGTGTGCATGTGTGCTGACATCATGTACAGGTCGTAAAGTGTGTTTCCTGTTCCTCTCACTGATTTTGGGCTGGTTCACTGCAGCAGGGAAACTGATGTCACTAAGCATAATAGTGATAATGATGATAGGTGTGTTGAGGCACAGGCATATTTGCCAGGGGCTGTCATTGGGCCAGCAATCGACACTACACAAGTGTCCACCCCATCCATGCACATAGTCATACTGCCAATACATCCATCACCAATGCCCTTAGCTGAGGGACAGCGTACAGCCGACATTGGCCAGGACAGTGTGGTATCTATGGCACATGCATCCCAACACAGCAGCCATATCCAGATGTCTGGAAGGGTACCACATAGGCAGATGTCCAGGGGTTCTCGTCAGAGCACTGCTGCTCATCATGCCACTGGCAGACATGGCCACAGTTCTTACAACCTCATGCATGTTCCAGGCTGTCATGGAGGCACAGGCACATATGGAACGGTACACCAGACAGGGACTAAGGGCACAGAGAGCACATAACACCACTGTAATTGACAGTATCCGTGACCTAGCAGGTGCCATCCATCATTACACTGAGGTCACTAATAGACATTGGGTGAGACATTAGATGTCCTCCGCAATGTCATGTCCATGTGTCAGGACAGTGCAGGACGGTTGAGTTGTCGACGTGGATGTATGCCAGCAACATCAGCAGATGGCAGTCACCGCGGACATCCCTCAAGTCACAGCCGCTCCCATAGTGCCAGTACCAGCCCCAGCAATGTTGGGGGTGGGCTGCCCATAGACCATCCTAGAAGACCATGTGCACATGGCTCTGGACAGTCCCAGCAGGGACCTGGGTCCAGTGTACATCCATCTACCTCTGGGGATAGTACCCAGTCAGTCTTAGTACCTGATAGTGTCAGTAGCACCCCTGCCAGGCACAGGTACCATATCCATGGCCAGAGATGGTGATCTGTAAAGCCTGGCAGGTACAGTCTTTGGCTGTCCCACAAATACCCATATATGGCAGCCACATGGCGGAACTGTGTGCATGCAGACACACACACACATAAACAAGACACCTAGGGCTACCACATACCCGCACACATTACATCAATATTGGCCCATAGCAGTACTCTTGGCCCTCACACACACACGCACACACACACACACACACACACACACACACACACACACACACACACACACACACACACACACACGTCGATTGTATGGCTCACTGTAGGCCTCTGGCAAACCAACAACACACTCTGTGCATATGATGAAACCTGTGCCACCTCCTGTCATCTGCAACATCGATGCAGGTACAGGCTACCATGGTGCTGATGCACAGGGTGACTTTATAGCAGTATAACAATGTTAGCATGTTGTCAGCAGTAGAGAGTAATGATATGCTTGAAGGTGTAGCTGAGCAGGCATGATGCATTTAAGCTATGATTGTCAATGTAGTAATGTTTACACCAGGGTTAGTTCCAATAGTGTACTGTCCGCCCACGTGCCACTTGGCTGATGTGTGTAGTATTGGCAGCATGTGTTAGAGAGTGGACAGTATGTGTGGGGTGTGTGTGGCACAGATTTGCAGGTGTACATTTGTGAACATGGTGGAGGTGCACTGTCTGCATGTACGTGCATAGTGGAAACATGGGCAGGGTGACATGCCCTGTATTACACAGTAACACTCCGTAGTCTCGATTGTTGACCAGTATGCATTGTACTACGCACGTTTCGGAACTTGACTACACATGTGTGTATGACATGGTTTGACACTGCTGTGGGTGATACTGTTACTATCCGTCATTGTTTTGCATTCTGGTAGTATACATAACTTCAACAGCCTGATCATAACCAATCGTTAGATGATGTCTTGACAACTGACACACAGATGTAGGACACACAGTAACATTTGGATCATTCATGTACTATACTATGCCAGTAGCCAGTGGTATTCACCTGCACCCATTACTGAGACCACTCCTGTCTGGCATATAGCTCTCTTAGGTACAAGCAATCACAGTAGGGATATGTCTGTCCATGTCTGGTAATGCATACTGTGGCTTATAATGCATTCTCCTGATGACACACACATCCTCTACAAGGGTATCACACAGACAGATCCCTGTTGTCAAACCCATGCTGTAAAGCTAAAAGCCAACCAAAGCATAGTCATCCACCTTTATGGAACATAGTATTCCCACAGTACCACATAGGTAGTAGCCACCAACATGAAGAACAGGTACCGATGTGTACATGCAACCAAGTGGTACATCATCTCTCCTTTGATAATCACATTTCCAAAGGTATGTTTAACTCCCTCGGTGGATCACATAAGCAATAAGGGGTCTGCATGCATATCCACAAAGGTTGTTGTACACCTATAATGAATAGCCATCATTGCTAGACCTTGCTGCGTTTGAACAGGTCTCACACAATTCAATAGAAACCATAATGAGTGTGTGTGACACAGCTGACCTAGGCCAGGGATCACTGCAGTGGCTGGCCTTGTCACAAGCATACAGATGTGACCTAAGGTCTGGAAAGCAGCAGCACACTCTTGAAAAGATGACAGATGTGTTCTTGGAGAAAGCAGGGTTCCCACACATGCAATAATTGAGGTCACATGTACGTATATGTATTTGCCACACAGCTACCTCACATGTGCAATGCACATACTGGTGTCATACTGATATGTCATACAGTAGTAAAAGCAAAACCCACAACCAACAGTGTCACACACATAGAGAAAACACACACAATCACCAAGTGCAGGATTCAAACCCCTACCTAACTACTTCATGATACTAGAGGAGTATGTATTAACACAACACGCTATACACATTACTGTGAGTTCTCTTTTCCACAGGTATATTTGTAGGATGGTGACATCATCAGACCTGACAAAGATTAGTATACCACTTTTAAGGTGTTTGAGTACTCTTCAAAAAGGTTGCTCCTTTCCAAGGAGATCACTCACAAACCGATACACACACACTTGTCAAGTGGAGGATTCAAACCCCTACCTAACTGGTTTATGATATTATAGGAGTACACATTTACATGACGCGATATACACATCACTGTGAGTTCTCTTTTCCACAGGTATATTTGTAGGATGGTGACATCATCAGACCTGACAAGGATTAGTATACCACTTTTAAGGTGTTTGAGTACTCTCCAAAAAGGTCGCTCCTCTCCAAGGAGATCTCACACAAACAGACTTGTCAAGTGCAGGATTCAAACCCCTACCAAACTGGATTATGATACTACAGGAGCACACATTTACACGACATGCTATACACATTATTGTGAATTCTACTTTCCACAGGTATATTTGTAGGATGGTGACATCATCAGACTAGACAAAGTGGGTTACATTAGGTGACATTGGGTGGGCTTCATAGAAGGAATGTCTAAACACTTTGGCCATGTGATCATCAAAGGAGAGTTTACTATCTAACTGTGTCCCCAGGGCCTTCATGACTTTCTACATACATACTGGAGTACCACCTATGTGGTAATTTGTTTGCACTTTGTTTTAGCCAAAGGGGATGACTATGCATTCTTTGGCATTCTTCTTGGGGCATTGTTTTGACACCAGGTATCTGTCTCTGTAAGCCCCTTCTGGAGGATGTGTGTGTCAGCCATAGAGTCGATTATGGACCACAGTTAGCAGTCATCTGCAAACCTGTTCAGCCATACTCCTCCCATGCTTGCCTGTACCTCTGAGCAGTGTCTACTGAACAGGTGGGGTCCCAGGACCAAGACCTGTGGGATGCCATTTGTGACTGTCTTAGAGTCAGACATGGCACCTGCAACTCTGAACATGTGTGTTTGATCTGTAAGCCACTTGGCCACACATCCTGTGACATAGCTGTTAATGTTCAGGCTGGTAAGCATGTCCATGATGACAGAGTGGGGAATGGTGTAAAAAGTCCTTAGTGAGGTCCAGGTGGGCTGTGTGGACTACTTTCATCTCCATCTATGTCCTTGGTAACTGTTTGAAGTAAGTCAACTATGTTTAGGAGGCAGGATCTGCCTTTAACAAGGTGAGGTTGTGTAGATTCCAGTGTTTGGAGGTCCCCAATGTCTCTGTTTATGGGTTCTATGACAATTTGCTCAATAGCTTTGTAGACCAGGCTGAGTAGACATATAGGGAAATGGTTTCCAGGTTCTGTTGTGGCACCCCCTTTGTGGAGCTGGATGACTGTTAGTGTATGCCATTCTTTGGGTACATACCCTGTGGTATGATTGAGTCTGGGCAGTGAATGTAGATGAGGGTGTAGATGAGGGTGTAGTTCCTTTTGGGCCTAGTGTAAGATGCAGCCTGGGACACCATCCAGTCCCATTGATGCTGTGTTCTTGGCTATGGAGAGGGCTGTCTTTACCTGCATGTCCATGACGTCTGGGGCATTGCATCCTTCTGTGATGGACACAGGCCCTTTTGGGGGTGATGGGGGGAAGTTTACACTGAACTTGTCCCCCAGGATGTGGGCAGTGAAATTTGGTTCAGTGTATTCCTTGCCATTTGTCAGTAGCTGACAGCATGTTTGGAAGTTGACACCTACATGTCTGGTATAGCTATCACATACTTTGTGGTTGTTATTCTTACAGTCCTTGGCAATTTGTCTTTTGAAAGTGTCCTTGAATTATTTTATGAGCAATCATTGCTTCTTCCTAATAATGATCAGTGATGCCTTTCCTTTAGTGAAGTTGGCTCTATCGGGTGTTAGTTTCCTCCTTCTGTTGTCTAGCTTATTTATGGGCAATGACCACCAGATTGTTTTCTTATTTCTGGAGGACTGCATCTTGGTTTTATTTGTGATGTCTTGATCCATGCATCCCTTTAGATGCTCATAGGATGCACTTGTAACTGATTCAGCAGATTGTATACCAGTATCCTATAGCAAGAGGGCTTTGGAACTTTCCACTTTGGTCTTGGGATGTGTGCAGTTTTCTTTTGGAAATGTCTTCACGGTGTTTCATTGACTGGGTGGGGGGGGTGGGATGTCGATGTCCAGTGTGATTACTTTATGATCTGATATTACCAGTGACAGTTTTATCTCTGTTGTGAAACACTGGTACCCCATGTTGGTGATGATCATGTCCAGTATGGTGTCACCTCTAGTGGGCATGGTGACCAGCTGTTCCAAGGTGTTAGAGCTTTTAAACTCTAGGAAACATTGGGCAAAGGATGTTGTACACAAGTAATTCTCCCACTCAATGTTTGGGTAGTTGTAATCACCTCATATAATGGTGTTTGATAGGACCTTTATATTTTCTACTGTTCTCAGGAATACTGAGTGAGGTTCCTGTGACAAGGTAGGTGATCTGTAGCAGGCTACAATCTGATGAGCAGCTTTGCCCAATGTTAGTTGCACTTGCATGGTCTCCAAGGCCTCATGCTGTGCCACTAACCTGAAGATGTGGGTATCCATAAGGTAAATGGGTACACCCCTTCCTTTTGTATTTCACTCATGGTTTTGGGACCGAAGGTCAGAGGGATTGTGAGTGTTTTACGTGGAGCATGTCCAACAGCTCTGTGTTTGACATAGCTTTGTATGTTAGGCAGTGAACACATATGAGTAGGCGATATGCAAGGGAGTACAGATGGAGCATTTTGAGATGGTCTGTGTATGGCATGTATTTCAGGCCACTAATGCTCTTTGTGAGGTATTGCTGCAGGTTTTCCAGTTGTTGTAGTTGTCTTGTGAGGTACACAGCAAAAGTGGCATTGTACTCTATTATAGTTCTAGTGAGTGATGAGTAGTGGGGAACAATGTCCTCTTCTATTCTACATGAGACACATTTTGTGATGAGGTGTGCCACATAGCAGGGTTTCCTGACTACTGTGGGGATGTGATTGTCACAGTTGTGTCCAGAGTCCACCTGTGACCCAAGGTCTCTTGTCACACTTTCAGTGTTAAGTATACTACCACCTATGTTGTAGTTCTTGGCTACAGAATTTTTAACAAAGGGGATGACAATGCACCTTTTGGCATTGAGCTAGAGCCCATGGCTTTGACAACAGCCATCTGTCTCAGTGAGGCCCTTTTGTAGGATGTCCACATCTTTAGTGTTTACAATTATGGCTCCTAGTTTGCAGTCCTCTGTTAACTTCAGTAGCCACAGACCTTCCATGTTAAAGTTTACTTCAGTGAAGTAGATACTAAACAGGACAAGACACAGGACTGGACCTTCTGGTACTGCACTCATCACTGGTCCAAAGTCATACTTGGAGTCTGCTACTTTCACAGTGTGTATGTTCTGTCAGTAAGCCTGTTGGCAACCAATCTTGTGACATAGCAATTTATACCTAGTTTAGTGGGTGCTGTAAGCCATGGCAGGATCAACATAGGCTGTGTGAACCACCTTACCCTTGTTGACGGTTCTGTTGACTGCTTCAATGTCATCTATCAAGTTTAGGTGACATGATCTGCATTTTACAAAACCAACATGGTTGCAGTCCAGGGTTTGGGGATTACAAATATAATTTTTTATATGTTGTATGATGATACATTCTATGGCCTTGAAGAGCAGGCTCGTCAGGCTAATGGGGCACTACCCTTGTATAGTGTGATAACCGTCACTGTGCACCATTCAACAGGCACAAAGCATGAGGTGAGGCTATGACTGCACATGGTATGTCAGTGTGGTGCCTGTTCGTTCTGTGGTTTGTGTGGAACACAGCCTGTGAAGTTATCTGGTCCCATGGCTGCTGTGATACTGGCTTTGGAGAGTGTTTTTTACCTGTGCAGCCATGAGGACAGTAACTTTGCAGTCTTCCATTATAGAGATGTGCTCTTTCATGGGTGAGAGGGGGTACAGTTAACACTGATCCTATCTGCCAGGATGTTGGCAATATCAGTTGGGTCTGTATATTTAGTGCCATTGAGCTGTAACTCAGAACAGATCTGAGTGTAGCCATGACATGGACCTGTCTGTTGGGCAGAGATCTCCTGAGTAGACAGTATGCAACAGAGTACAAATTGGGTTACATTCAGTCTTGTTGCATGTGGCAACTGTTTGAGGCCAGTAATCCTCTTGTTAGGGTACTTCAGTGGTCTTTCTGGCTGCTGAACGTGCCTAGTCAGATTCATCGCAAGTGTGTTGTGGTACTCTCTAATGGGTCTGATGACTGATGAGTACTGGGAACCTCCTTTGACCTACATGCACAGACCTTGGCAGTTTGTGTGAACACATAGTATGATTTTCTGACAACTATGTGAATGTGTTTCTGGAAGTAGAGATGTCTATCCACATTTGTCCATAGATCCCTTATTATCATCTCCGTATTTGGCATGTGTGTGAGCATGCCCAGTATGACCTTTCAGTATGTTGTTGCCTGACATTTGCTTCATTTTTTGTGTGTGAGCATGCCCAGTATGACCTTTCAGTGTGATGCTGAATTAAATCCACTACATTTGTTGGAGTGTGTGAGCACGCCCAGTATAGACATTTATACTATATGTCTATGGAAAATCAAGTTGTATTTTTACAGCAGGCCTCACCTTTGTGTCATAGATCAACAGGGATCATGCTGTGCCTGCAGGGCTTCCATGAGACACTTTGCATAGATTTATCAACATGTCTACATACAGGGGGGACAGCTATTCTTTGTACATTTCTACCCAGGGGCACACTTGATTGTTACTGTGGGTGTACATACGACAATGGGTTCACCTGACACTTATACACATTTGCTATGCCTGCACTGCTATGTATGGTACACCATTTCAGTCTGTACTGTTGCCTATCGTACTGGCTTGAGGCATACTACTGTACTACACTTCTTAGTGTCCAATGCCACATATATTAGATTGCAACTTCATAGCCTACACAACCCACATCACACCGCCTAGCCTGATGTTCTTGGTCTGCATAGGCCTGTGGGGGAGGTTACCCATATGCGTCTTTAGGGGCATGTTACAGCATTTCTTTGTGTTTGCATTTCTGTACAATTATCCTGCTGTGTATGTGCTACGGAAATGCTATTATGGCTTAGTGGTTTAGTACTGTGACTATAGTACACAGTATCCTGGGTTTGAGCCCTGTCACTGCCTTTTATTTTCATGCTGGGCAGACCAAACAGCTTAAGGGACAGTAAAGCTAATATGAGCATGTTTACCTGTCTTTGCTCAACTTTGCCCGACCTTGCCCAACATTGCTCAACATTGCCTGACATTGCACTAGTTAGCACAGGCAATTTTGTTTACATATACTAAATATTGGTAAAAGCTGCTTAGCACTGCTTTATATTGCTTAAAACATGGCAATCATGCCTCAGTTGGTGCTGCAGGGCTGCTTATGTTGGATGCACATACTACACTCCCTATACATGTTTGGAAACAGGTAGTGTCAAGTTAGGAATCCCTTTTATTTTATGTGTGAGTCAGAGAGAGGTATAATTTTCAGGGTTCCTACTGAGTCAGTGTATGTACTATGAGTTGCCTCTTTGCCAAGGCATACTGGGCACGCCTCCTTCTACCTACTGGGGCAGGCTCAGCTTGTTCCTCCTCCGAGTCACGCTGTGCCTGTGCAGGCCTTGGCAATGGTGGGGGGCTGTTTGGCCCTACCCCATGCTGTTCCTGCTGCAGCTGTTTTTACAAGATCATATTGTGTATCATGAACCTCGCTGGCCTTGTTCAAGAGAAATCTTGACCAATGGATGGGAGATTGCAGATATACCCCAGGGATTACCTCAGTGTCACTGCTCGACAGAGGCACAGCAAAATAATGGGTATAGTTCCCCATACTAAAGGGGTGGCGTAAGCCACAAAACGATGGGCTAGGCTTGTAAATGCCCTCGGACAGATAGCCTAGTATGAACCTATGAACCTATGAACCTATGGCACATACCAGATGTGTCCAGGCACCAGAACCGTGACTTGAGCATCCCAAACACATGCTCGATTGTATTTCGTGTTTGTGCGTGTGCCTCATTATGGAGTTCTTGTTCAGGTGTGTGTGCATTTCTGGTGGGTGTCAGCCACGGCTCCAATGCATATCCAGCATCCCTCACTATGTGACCATCAGGGATGTCCCCATTGGCAAATGTCTGGTACAGCTGCGTCAGATGCCAGATATGGGAATCGTGGTAGCCTCCAGGGCAGCCAGCAAACGCATTCAGTATTATGCCCTGGGCATCGCACATGACCTGGCAGCTGATGGAGGGGAAGCCCTTGCGGTTGATGTAGGCCCTACCCCACTCACCGGCTGGTGCTTTGATGTGTATGTGCATGCAGTCAATTGCACCCACTACCTCAGGGTATTCCGCTATTTGCTAGAAGAGACGCATATTGCTGGCCAATACCTCACGGGAATTGGGGAAATATACATGATCACCGACATGTGCTGACATGACATTCAGGAACTGGTGCAGTACCCTAGATGCTGATGCCTGTGATATCCCCATCATATCACCAGTTGGTCTCTGGAAGGTACCTGTTGCTAGTATTCTCAGGCCAACACATACCTTGGTTTCCACTGGGAAGGGTTCCCCTCTGTTTTTTCTGTGTGTGAGGCATGGCCTGCACAGCTCAACAATTTGCTGCAGGAGGTCTCTGTCCACTCTATACCGCTCCAAACTCTCCAGCTCATGTAGCCCCTGGTAGGTTACCCTGGGTCTGTACACTCTTCTCCGTCTCCTCACTGTGCGTTGCTCAGCAGCATTCACATTGGCACCACCCTCAGCATCTTGCACATGTTGCCTTATAATAGCAATGGCAGCCCCTAACATTTTTTTGTTTCAGTTGAGCTTTTTAAGTTTTCACTTCTCTTTGTAGACTGCAGTGTTGCAGTGTTTCTGAGAAAAAACATGGGGGAATGTTGTTTGCAAAGTTTTAAGTGCTGGGCTAGGCTAGTGTACTGCCTGTGTAACTGGCTGATTCTGATTGATTTCACCTGGCAGGTCTACTAGTTCTCCTTGCTTAACTTCCTACTACTTCTTTTCCTTCCTTTTCCCTTTCTGTTTCCACAGGGGGCAGTGACGTGCAAACAAGTGCAAACATGCGCACATGCACGCACACGTGTGCACACAGGCTTACACAGGCTTACACGGGCTTACACAGGCTTACACAGGCTTAGGCGGGTGCACATGCATGCACACAGGCTTAGACAGCTTTACACAGGCTTACACGGGAGCACACATCTGCACACAGGCTTAGATGGGTTTACAGGCGTGCACACGCGTGCACACAGTGTAAGCATCTTTGCAAGAAACTTTGGTGATATCCACGGCATACACCTTTGGTTTCTGAGTTTCAGTTAAGACAACTGTAGACACTCCTCTTCCAGTCCTGAGTTACTTACAGCAAACACATGCCACTCTGCTCCAATAAGCTTACAGTCTTTGATACATACCCCCTCATTATGTCACCTATTTTCTACTCAGTTACTCCCCTAATCCTACTCTTACACTCTAGGGACATGGTTCACATGGCAGGCAAAATTGGGATTCACTATCCTTATCCTCATTTGCATAGGATTGCCTAGTAATGCTTGGTTACATCTCTCAGACTGAGCTTCCCCACTTAGCAACCACTACCCAGTAGCCATGTTGTCTTCAGCCTGCCATTCACCTGCATGGCAGATTAATATTTTTAATAAAATGCATATTTTTGGCTTTTATTTTTTTTTTTCTGGTTTTTAGAGTGCCACACATTTGCGCGGTGCTGCACTATGCTTAAACATCGGAGATCGGGGGAAAAAAAATATTTTTTTATTATTTTGCAACAGATAAAAATGCCAATGGCCTTATATTTGGCCACTGGCATGCTTCCTCAACTGGATGCATCCTTTATTTGGAGCTGTCATAGCTCCGTTTTGCTATTTGCAGAATGGTACTCCGTTACCAACGGAGTACATTTCTGCAAATTACACTACTCTTACTCGGACAGATTAGTGTTTCCTGGATCGCAAATTTACCTCATTTGCATAGCTTTCAGTAGCAAATTAGGTAATTTGCATAACATAACACTGTCCGTGCAAGGGTAGTCTTAGGAGCTCTCATGCACACCCCTGCCGGCTGTTTCTGGATTGCTTGGCAGACATATTGGCTGTCTGGAGTCTTACTCTACTCTTAGACTCCGTGCAAGCCTTCGTGAATCCAGCCCACATTCACTGAAACAGCATTGAAACCCACATTCAAAGAAAATGCATGTGGTCAGTAGCAGATTAAATTTACCTTCACAGCACAGGTCCCTTGCAAACATTTTTAGGAGCATGCAAAAGTTCTTTGATTCACCTTCCTGGTTGTATAATTAATTTTTAATATGCAATAATTAAATTATATCCCTTGTATAATACAGCACCACTTGGTAGTATGTGTTTTAAATGTATAGTTCTGCATATTTTTCTAGTAAGCAGTGAAAAAACATATGAACCAATAAAGACAAAACTGCCCAACTGAGAACATTTCAACCATAAAGGGCCATTCAAACATGTCATTACAATCCGCCAATATCAGTCAATATGCACAATTTCTGCTGAAGTAACCCATCTGAATAATTCCACCTTAAAGCGATCTGTAACTAATGAAAAGGTTGCTGCTAGCAAACAACTTAATTTCAGTGTTTCATCTACAAATTCAGTGCCTGCTGCCCTTGAAGAATAAATTGCCTACTTAAAAAAATGGTAAGCTGGTAATATTGCATGGATGGCAAACTGAAAACAGGTTCATAGTTACTAGGCATCTCATCCAAATGAGGACGTATTCAGGACTTCAGTACCAACCCCCTAAAAATGCAAAACAGTATCAACAATCAATATGCAGTGGGAGTAGAACCCACAGCCTTCTGCATTAAGATGCAAGCTTGCTACTAACACAGCTTTAAAAGGTTGCATCACAATAGTGATACTATTTGCTAACTAGCAAAACAAATCTATTGCACATTGTAAACAGACTTGGCATGAGAAGCAGTAAACTTCTCTTCCCTTGAAGCTCACAATTCCTTGAAAATGCACTTGAAACTAAATTCTTTGAAAAATGCACCTGCCATAATGGGGGGACAGAGAGCCAAAACTAAGGACACATTTTAATTTTTGGTCTTGTAAACTTAGGAAGTTAATGCAACAACAAGTTTTGCATTAGTACAAATTTTCTGAAGGCTATGAAGTCTGATGCTCAAATGTCTGCTATTATTTTCTGACTTCAGTCATCAATAATTTGCCAGGGATTTTCCAGAAAAACACGATGACTGAAAATATGAGACAAAAATATAGACATTCTGCAAAAACCTGGACAGCTGAAGGGTATGCTGCCTACCTCTTACACACACATCTTTCCCTCTTACACACACACACACACACACACACACACACACACACACACACACACACACACACACACACACACACACACACACAGACACACAAACACACACACACACACACACACACACACACACACACACACACATAATAACTAACTCTCAAACCTCTTCAGCGCAAAAAATATGGACAAACCCTAACATAATGTGGGAAACAAAGGGCCAAAGCTAAGGATACATTTTAAATATTTGCTCTTATAAACTTAGAAAGTTGATAGAACAACAGGTTTTGAATTGATACGAATTTTCTGAAACGTATGAAATCTAAAGCTCAAAAGTATGCTGTTATTTTCTTCAGTCCTCAATGATTTGCCAAAGAAACCCATTTTATGTAAAACAGACCAAATAAGGCAAAAATCAGGCACACTCTGCGAATATCTGGTCAACTGACAGCAACACTCAGGCACCAATTCTTATTAAAGCCTTGATAAAAAAAAAATATATACCTGCATGTTCTGTCAACAAGATCGTCTGGATCTATCATCAGCTCTGCACTAATTTATTTCTATTTGCTGGGAAAAGGGAGAGAGCAGACCCATACCTATACAGCGACCAACATAAATACGGGACCTGTCTTACTTGGAGGGAATAGAACAGTTGTTTAAATTTCCCTCCAAGTTCTAACTGCTGGCAGAAAACATAGGGCAAGTGAGCAGCTGCTCAGTGTCAGCCGCAAGCATGGAAGTTGTTCCTTCTTCTCCTCTAAAAACTAAGGGCAAGCAGCTGCTTAGCCACTGCTCAGCTGCAAATAGGGAAGTTTCTTTCTTGTTTTTTTTTTTTTTTAAATAAATTGTGGATGAGCGGTGCAACTTTTCTTTCTCCACAGGGTCGGGTCATGGATGATGCCCGAAAGCCAAGTGGGTGCAATTGAGCTCTCAGACCCCGTGAGTTTATCGTACAGACACCCAGGGGTCCACAGACCTCAGTTTTGGAAACACTGGCTTAGAAGATAACTGCTAACATACAACAGAATACTCTTTGTAAATGGGCTTGCAGTATGAAGGTGTCTCAGTGATCTCATCTTATAATTTGCTTCTGTGCACATTCTATAAATTTGTTGGAAGCTGTGAAATATCCTGGTAGCTTTTCCAAATTTTCTTTATTTAGGAAAGCAGTAGAAAGCTGAAATAACAGGGTATTGAAACAGATATTGTTTACTGTGTTCTTTTGTGACACAGCCCCTGTTGTTCTAACAAAACAAAATAGTCTGTTTTAACCTGTTTCAATGTTTCAAAAGTTAACGCCTTATAATTTCTGCATCTATAAATAAATATAAGCACATCATTTTGTACTGTTATTATGAAAAAAAATTGAATTGCAGTGCTTCATCCCTCATCTGATTATCGAAACACAAAACAATTTTCTATGTTTTTATATTATTACGTTTTATATTTTCTGTTTAACAGAAAGCATTAATTATTGGTTACAGTGTATTTAACTCTCTTTTCTTTTTCTCTTAAAATTGCTTTTGTATCCACAATAACAAATTTTCAAAAGTCATAAGCACCCCATGATATATTAGGGGCCTACTTCACTTTTATAACTACTGACAGGCAAACTCTGAGAAAAGGCAAACTTCTGTTGTTCTGCATTGATGGAATAATATTGTTAAATGGAGAACATCATCACACTTGATGTCAAACTAACCAGTCTCATTAATTTCACACACAAAATATTTTAAATTGTTATTACCTGAACTATCCAATCTGGAGAAGTTTTCTCCATCTTGCAAAGCACTTATCTCCTGCTAGATATATGATTATAGATAGATTTTTTTTCAAGAAAAATTGCTTCAGCTGGATTTTCCTAAGCAGTCTATTTTACTGTATAATAATCTAATGTTCTTTTTTACTTAGAGACAAAGACAAACTTTAGTCACTCTTCAAACAAAAACAGCTTCTACTGTTGGAAATTCTGTATATACATACTGCTTTTGGTTGTTATGAATATTCTATAGAGAGCTATGTCTGTTTTTGTCAGGAAGTGCTTTTTCTGCCTTGTTCTATATGCATGGATTTATGTCAAATGAGTGAGTTTTTGGATACTCAGAATTCATATGGTTGTGACTATACATTTGACTTTCCAAAAACTCAAATGAAACAAAACAACAAAAGTCTACACTTTTGCTGGGGAGCAAGCCCCCCCACTGCAGCCCCCATGTAACAGTTGTACCTCCCCCACCCCCACCCCTGCAAATTATATATACCAACTCTGACATCGCACTACAGTGGGAAAAAGTGTAAATTCCCCAATCCCCACTGCACCACAATCTCCATACAAATGTTTTGAGTTTTCCAAAAGTCAAACATATGGTTTTAACCATATGAAGTTTGAGTTTCTGAAAACTCAGCCATCTGACATAAACTCATCTACATCATTGCCTGAAACTACTTCTTCTTCCATCATTACCTTTATGGAGCCTGATGTTACAGACAAGAGTACAGAATTCCCTGAGGTTGTATACGACATGGAAGAAGGAAGCTAGCTTTTGTATTTCCTGTGAATCTAAATTACTGTTTTATGTCTAGGTGACATCCTATTTTTGTGGTGCTGCCCTGAGAATATTTCTTACTTATTAGTTAATGTATCCTATTGTAAATTTCTATTCTTCTGCTTGATGATTGTCAGATATGCTTTCTGAATTTTTGAAACTGGTACATTCTTTTGCAATTGGAAACCATTCTCACTAGTTTATTCTCAATGAACCTTTTGTAAACTATTAATTTATTTAACAATCTTTTCATGCCTGTGAGAATCCCATTCAACAATAATTTCTAAATGTTCATGACAGAGTTAAATATATATAATCAGTGCTCCTACAAATCTTTTCCATCTCCACAGTACTTAAACTCATTGGTACTATCCATTCATCCATCCATCCATCCGTCCATTCATCCATCCATCCATCCATTCAGCCATCCAGCCAATGCTATCAAGTTGCATCTGATTCAAATAATGCCCTGTGATTAACTGTTAGCATCCATGTAGTTTACAAGGCAAGTAAGGAATGAAAGTAAGTTTATCAGGCCTTTCTTTTGTATCATACCCACACAGTCCACATGCAATTCTGAGCACTTTGGCGCCACCAAACACATAACACCTGTCTTTGGGATGTGAGAGGAAACCAGAATATCCAGAGAATACCCACATGAATACAAGCAGGGCAAGCAGATTCTACACAGAAGTCACATAAGCTGATAAACCAGGGAACGTCTTCCTGTAAACTGACAAAACTATTTATTGTATTACTGTGCTGTCCCTCGCCATATGGAACACTAAATACTTTTCATTGGTAATTTTGTCATGAAATATATTTAGTTATTTCTTATTAACTCTTTCACACCTAGCCAGAGTGGAATTTCACACCTCCTAATGCCTGCAGAGTTAATGCCTAGACAGTTTATTTGTAAACAACCCAAACAAGAACCACAAACAAACAGACTAAGGAAGTATAGCTGGCTGTAACGTATTCCAAGCAACAAAACCAATAAGAAGAATGCTTTAATGGTACAAGAATTGCATGAAGCACATAAACAGCTTTTCGTATTCCTCACTGAATATTTTTTCAAATGCACATTCAACTAAATGTCAAGCCATTTAAAATGTAAATGTAACATGAAGTGACATCAAGGTCTAAATCATCCCATTTAAACTCATTCATACAACCTAATAACTAGCAGCGAGACCATGCAACTGAACCCAGCTATGAAAAAAACTATACGGGTTTAACATACCGAAACAGCTTTAAAAAAAGCAACGGAGAAAGGAAGATCTCCTTTGCTATTTTTTAAAGCTATCTCCCTATGTTAAACTCCTTTAACATAGCGAGACACCTTTTAAAAAGCAACGGAGATCTTGCTTTCTCCGTGGCTTCCACACACAACTCTGATGTACTGCGTAAGCATACGCATGCGCTGGACCTCAGAACTGCCGCAGAATACCAGAAAGCTGTGGAAGGGCAGCACGGAGGCATTATACAGTGCCATTATTTAAGAAAAGTAAGTATTTTTTTCTTAAATAATGTCATTGTATAATAGCAATAACCCATTTCTGGGTGTGGGTAATGCTGGATTTTCCCACGATTGTCTTTGTTTGGCCACTCAGGCTTCGCCCTTGTGACCAAACCACACCAACCGTGGGTAAATCCAGCATTAACCACACCCAGGTGTGGGTTATTGCTTAAATACTTTATGGCATACATAATTTTTAAAAATGAAGTGGTATCCTGTAGGTATTCTAAAAACTCATACAAAAGATACAAATGTTACCCAGGTAACATGTATACATATTCCAACATTTACTGAAAGGGGAGTTTAAAACATATAGGAGGGATTCAATAAAGCCTATATGGAGCTTACGTGGCAATAAGCAGCTTTGTGATCCAGTAAACAGAGCAGAGCGGTGTGCATGAGCATGGAGACATAGAAGTATCCATGGCATGCAAATCACCTCAGAACCAGGAGAACTGCATGCAAATGAGGGTGCTGGAGTGATCCAGCAAGCAGATAGGCAATCCTGCAGACCCCGTGTTGGTATCCGAATTGTACAAGCAAAATTTCCATGTACAAGAAAGTAAAAATTGAATAGGGACTGTAAAAGCCCATTTAGAAGGTCAGAGATTGCATAGTAGGCACAGATATGTGCAAAACTAGGTCCTGTTTGTCCAAAATATAATACAAAATAATATAAAATAATGTTTTTAATACCCATATTACGTTTGAGTGGCACGCAGCAGCACACAAACATGCCATTATCCAAAAAAAAAATATTAAAATGTTTAAAAACTAAAAATAAGACAGATGTGAGAATAATGCATTATAGGGTCCTGCATGCCATATGAGAATGGTAGATATCAGTGGTTGGTAAGGAGGCAGGCCCTGGAATAGTGAAGTATACAGGTTTTGTGCATGGATCTGTATGCAAATGAGCTAGGGCTACTGAATAGAAAAAATGGGCCTCTGTGTCTGCAGATAAAATCTGTGTAGCCCCAGAACCATGATGTTGTCCACAGAAGAGCTACCTGACATCAAAAGAGGATGTATCACAATATGTTTAAGTGGATTGGAGCTGAGCGACGCCCATTTGTGTGGTGCACCACTCAGCTAAGCAAAGGGCATGCCCAGTGCTGTTAAGCTTTGTTTAGCTGTGAGGTGCATATTTTAGCTAGTTTGAGCAATGCTGAGCATGCCTGTGCATGGGGCTATGTTCAGACTGCTAAGCAGTGTTTATACCAGCGCCATGGGTTTGCACACCGTGTCGCAGGGCTTAGCAGGGAAGGCAATTAAAAAAAAAAAAAAGGAAATAGCCTGGGAAAGTCAATCTTGTATAAATTACTAATAACCTCTGTTCCACTTACAATGGGCCATTTCAAACCCCTCAATGATGTATCTGACAGGTGGAATGCATCATAATTATCCAATCACACAGGCTGCGTCTGCAGTAGAGCACTATAAAGTACGCATACACCCTACAATCTGATTTTCCCCCTATACTCTGCACCATTGGAGTACAAACTTGGGAATATTAACTGATAGAATGTTATGGGGCTGCTGCTGTTCTGCTACATCTGTATGTGCTAGAGGCTGAGGTCAGTGTTGATGCTGCTGCTGACAATAGGCCTAGACTAAGAAGGAGAAGAGTGTTCAGGCCTAAGGTAACCTTCCAGGAGCTACATGACCTGGAGATTGTAGAGTGCAACATGGTGACAGGGACATACTACAATAATTCACTGAGCTCTGCTGCCCTCAACTCAGACCCAAAGCCAACATAGGGGAACCCATCCCAGTAGAAACAAAGGTATGTGTAGCCCTTAGAATACTAGCTACAGGTACTTTTCAAAGATCAACTGGGGACATGATGGGCATCTCACAGGCATCGGCATCATGAGTACTCCACCAGTTCCTGGCTGCTATGCAAACACATGCCAGTGAGCACATTTATTTACCCAACACCCCTAAGGAGAGGGCCAGCAGTATGCATCTCTTCTACCATGTAGCACACTACCCTGAGGTACTGGGTGCTATAGACTGCACTCATGTCCATATCAAAGCACTGCCCAATGAAGAGGCTAGAGTCTGCATCAACCACAAGGGGTATCACTCCAATCACTGCCAGGTCATGTGCAATGCCCAGGACATTATCATGAGTGTGTGTGCCAGCAGCCCTGGCAGTTATCATGACTCCCATTTCTGGCACTCATCACAGCTGTACCAGATGTTTGCCTGGGGGGACATCCTGTAAGGCAATCTACTGGGGGATGCTGGCTTTGCACTGGACCCATGGGTGATGACACCCATCAG
Organism: Protopterus annectens; assembly: GCF_019279795.1. NCBI lineage: Eukaryota > Metazoa > Chordata > Ceratodontiformes > Protopteridae > Protopterus > Protopterus annectens. The sequence continues at coordinate 576,151,886 of NC_056745.1, read as the reverse complement.
AAATGCACACACACCTACCAAAGAATGCCATAATGAAGCACACACACAAACTAGCAACATCATAGAGCATGTGGTTGAGATTTTCAAGTCATGGTTCCACTGCCTCAATATACCTGATGGAGCCCTGAAGTACTCTTCAGCCACATGTGCACAGATGTTCATAGTATGTGCCATGCTGCACAATATGATCCTGTGGAAACAGCTGCAGTAGGATCATCACAGGGAAGAGACACACAGCCCCCCACCAGTGCAATGATCCCCACAGCCACATGCACAGGGGGACTCACAGGAGGAACCCCCTGAGTCTGTCGTGTAGGCAGACGTAGGTGTACCCAGTATGCACTGCCCTTGGCAAAGAGGCAACGCATAGCACATACACTGACAAGCTAGGGTCCTAGGGACTGACACCTTACTCCAACTCATATACATAGTAAAAAGGATGCCAGCCACACCATACAACTTGTACCTTACCATGTACTGGCTGTGTACTGCATGCATCAGACAGAGTCAGCTCTGAAGCACAGTTATCTCAACTGCTGCATTCACAAGGTAAATCACTCTCCTTTACATCAAATGTATGGGATACTAGACTATGGTAGCATATGTATGGACTGCTGAATGTATGCAAGGGAATAGAGTGGGCTACTGGGTTACCTGCAGAGAACTAACAGCTATGTGGGACAACAGGTACTCTATCCAATACTGGCTGACCCATAATATGCATTAGGCTACAAGGCAGCAAAACCCACTGAAGTATGTGAAATAAATGCCAAACAGCAGGGTCATAGGACAGACACACTACAGTCAATGCTAGAGTCCCCTACCCCAACACAGCAGTGTTACCATACAACTGCAGTAACAGTATGTTTCCAAGGATATAGCAGCAGACAATACAATCCCAGGACCGTCTTAAAAAACCTGGCTACATGTTCTATTTCCACAATATGCAGGGATCAAAGTGTATGTCTGTCTGCTGCTGATAGTGTCAGGAATTAAACTTCACTTTCTAGTGGCTGGTGTGGCTCAGTGAACTAAGTACATTAGCATGGTTGATGTTGTTCATGGTTTGAAGCTGGCTGCAGCTACAGTTTTGCATGTGAGGTACTCCTATGGTAGGATTCCCACAGACTGTCAATATGTCACAATCTGTTACAGCAAGAAAGCTGAAGAAAGTCCAAGACAATGGAGGGACAGGGGGCTACAGCTATGGACACTACATATGCTCTGAGTAACCTAGAAGGTGGCTAGTATAACAGCAGGTTGCAACAAGTCAGAGTAGCAAGGATGTAAAGGCCATCAGGTAACTGTGTCAGTGCTTACAACAATTCAGTGGGCACCATTTAGTAGTATATTACCAGAAAAACACAACTGTCTGAGGAGCAAAGCAGACATATGGGTTGGAATGCTGGACATCCTGCAAAACATGTACATTCATAGGTGTGAAGACTGTAACGCTGTGTGTGGTGTTACATCATGTACCCCAGTCACAGCATATCTACTACCACTTTGAGAAGGAAATATGGACAAATCCATGAACAGAAGTGGGACAAAGGCCCAAATATAAGGAGAAGGATTAACTAGTGGCCAGACAAATGTAAAAAGTGCAGAGAATAACAGGTCATGCAGGAGCATGGGCTCTCTTATATGCATAGAATCTCAAACTCAAATGTCTGTCATCAGCTCCTGGCATCAGTCTATAATGATTTGCCATTAATGTACCAGAAAACCACAATGCTACGTAAAATGTACATACATATGATGCAAAACCCTGTACAGTCTATTACAATCTGTACAGTTGCTAAGTATGAGTCATACATTAAGTTCAGCACACAGCCAGATAATCCGTTGGTCATAAGATCAGGGAGGTGCTGGACTGTTGGATCAGGTGCAGCAGCCAATTGGCTGTAGTACACAAAATCCCAGACTGGAGTTCAGGTGGGTCTGGCCTGGAGTCACCTTATAAGTATTGACAGTAACACTAGGCATGCTCCCACACTTAGCTAATTTCAGCCCATGTCTGATGCCTCATCTGCCTAAAAAACTGAGATATGAAAATATCTCTGTGCATACAAACATATATGTATACATATCTATCTCTCCCTATCCCCCACAGACATGATGACCGCTATCTATTAGTATGTGGCATAAATATATATATATATATATATATATATATATATATATATATATATATATATATATATATATATATGTGTCACCTTCATTTGCCTGACAGTTTATTTGCCTGACAGAAATTTCAGGCAGCCCAATTGCCTGACGGTTCATTTGCATGACAGTTCATTTGCCTAACAGTTCATTTGCCCGACAATTAGAAAAAGGCAAATAAAAAGTATATGTCCTTTTCCCCACAGTAGTGTAATCCTGGAGTTAGAATATATATAGTTGGGGGAGTGTGGGGGCACATCCCCCCACCTACTTTGGTTTTAGTGAACAATAAAAAAACAAACTGGACAATATAAAACCAAAGTAGATGTGGGGCTGTGCCTCCCACACACCCCCAACTATATATTCTAACTCCAGGATCACACTACTGTGGGGTAAAGGACATACACCTTTTATTTGCCTTTTTCTAATTGTCGGGCAAATGAACTGTCAGCCAAATGGACTGTCAGACAATTGGGCTGCCTGAAATTTCTGTCAGGCAAATGAAGGTGATCCACACACACACACACACACACACACACACACACACACACACACACACACACACACACACACACACACACACACACACACACACACACACACACACACACACACACATAAATATATATATATATATATATATATATATATATATATATATATATATATATATATATATATATATATATATATATATACACCCTGGGATTCATGAAGCTTGCGCCAGGTGGAGGCATAGCATAGGCAGTATAATGCCAAATATGGCCGCCGAGCGATTCAGGTACGATCCAATTCCACGTGCACTACCGGCGTACGCCAGATCTGCACAGCCCTTGGCTTAGGTATGCTAATCATCCCATGCGCAGTGCCACACCATGCAAATGAAGGTACATAGCAATTCATGAAGTGGTGCAGGCGTAGCGTAAGCCCACAGAAATGTAAACCAAAAAAACACGGTTTACATTTTTCCAAACAGAACATCGGAGCTATGAAAGCAGACCAAACTCATGTATTACAAAGTTAACATATGCCAATGGCTAAATATACAGCCAATGGCATAAGAAAAGATGCACAACACCTAAAAAACAACATTTAATGTCATGTCCACAGTAACGCAAAGTACAACTGCAGGGCATGTGTGCGTAAATGGGAACACAAAGAAAATATATACAAATGTCAAAATCGCAATGTAATACAAATCATGATTTCACCATAATACGCAATGGTATGCATGGTACACCACAACCAAGCTGCAAGGGTTGCTAAGGGTCTGTGACAGTGTTCAGTGCGATAACTAGGAATTAGTAGTCAATGCCATGCAAATGAGGCAGGTAATAGTGATTCGCAAATGTCCCGCCTGACTAAGGATGTACCATATGGCGCAGCGCTACAACACTAAGGAGTGGTTTAGAGGTATATATGACATCAGCAGTGGGGTGTGCCACAGTAGCTGTAAGCACAGTGGAGCAATGCAAATCCGGCCTGGCCATTGCTAAGCAAAGCCGCAGGACAGGGGTGGGGAGGTAGGTATAGCATCATTTAGCTGAGAGCACATATGGTGCCCGAAAGTGCATGTGTACGAGGATGAAAATGTGCCCGAAACCCGGCAAGCGGACGCACGTGCCACGCACCATAGCTCAAACAGGAAGGTCAGGGGAAGAAAATAAGGAAATGCCGCAGTAGGGTAACTGGAGTACAACTGAACAATTAACACCTATTAACTCACAGCGGGCAATCAACGGCAGCTGACAAGTCTGCTCGCAGAAATCTGCAAAACAGGATAGGGGAGGTGTCGGATTGCAAAGAAAAGAGAACTGTCATAGCAGAGCAAATCAAATCAGCAGTAGACCGGCCATAGAACACATTACGCAAGATAAGCCAGGTTTAGGAAAGTACAAATGAAAGCAGGCTGCAGGATGCATGCCAGAAAATGGGAGGTGAAACGTGAAGAAATGTAAAGGGAAGGGCGAGGTAATCCATGGCAGCCAAATGTAATTCAACACCAAGGGCACCACAATAGTAGTTCCTGTGGTAAAACACATAAGATACCCTGTAGCTACGATCGTACATACACACCCTATGACATCATCAGTGTTCACAGCACAATAGTATAAAGTGTGAAAGCACCTCACACACACCTGTGTATTCCCAAACACTGCACCATAGGTGTAAACATGTGGGGAACTTTTACAATGTACATGTTGAGAGCTGCCATAGCTGTGATTCATCACCATGTGTTAGTGACTGAAGGTGCTGTGGAGGATGATGCTGACAACCACCGCAGGCCCCGAAGGAGGAGAAGAGTGTTCAGACCAAGGGTAACCTACCGGGGGCTACATAATCTGGAGAGAGTAGAGTGTTACAGGGTGGACAGGGACATCTTACAGCAAATAGTTGAGCTGTCCCAGCCACGCCTGAGATCCAGAAACAACAGAGGGGAACCCATCCCAGTGGACAAGAAGGTATGTGTAAGCTTGCAAATACTAGCCACAGGTACCTTTCAAAGGCCAACTGGAGATATAATAGGGATCTCACAGGCATCAGCATCCAGGGTACTACACCAGTTCCTGGATGCCATGTTACCACATGCCAATGAGCATATATACTTCCCCCGAACTCAGGAGGAGTTGGCCAGCAATATGCATTTCTTCCACCATGTGGCACACTACCCAGAGGTACTGGGTGTGATAGACTGCAAGCACATACATATCAAGTCACCACCCAGTGAGCATGGTAGGCACTACATAAACCACAAGGGATACAACTCCATCAACTGCCAGGTCATGGGCAATGCCCAGGGCATTATCATGGATGTGGAAGCTACCATGACTCCCATATCTGGCATGCCTCACAGCTGTATCAGGTATTTGTCAGAGGGGACATCCCACATGACCACCTTGTGGGGGATGCTGGCTATGCACTGGAGCTGTGGATGATGACTCCCATCAGAAATGCACACACATCCATGCAAGAACACCATAATGAGGCACACGCACAAACCAGAATCATCATAGAGCGTGTGTTCGGGATGCTGAAATCATGATTCCATTGCTTGGACATATCTGGTGGAGCCTTGCAGTACTCTCCAGGCACGTGTGCCCACATCTTCATAGTATGTGCCATGCTACATAATATGATCCTGCAGAAACAGCTGCAGCAGGGACATAATGGTGAAGGCCCTCACAGCCCACCACAGTTGTCAAGGCCATCACAGGCACAGAGGGATTCAGACCATGAACACCCAGAGCCAGCCCCAGTAGGCAGATGGAGGCATGCCATACTCTGACAGTGTGGGCCCCTATGGACTGACACACCTCTCCACCTGCACACACCATAAAATGGATGGCACACACACACGACCACCTGTAAATTGTAATGTATAGGTGGCCTGCTGTGTAAATCCTACATAGGCAGCCCTCAACCATTGCACACACAACAGCTATTGGAACAAGGAATGTCAACACCTGAACAGTACACGCACCTATCAGCATATGTTGGTACTGTATGTATAGGTTCCTAGGTACATCGGTAGGTACACGCCCGATTGTCAGAGGCCATTCATCAATCGAGGCAAACAGTGTCTGCTGTCGCCACCACATCGAGTAACCAACTGACCCTCAGTGGAGCAGAGCCAATTGCAGGATCCATGTGTGTAATCACTGTTCCCCACACACTCTGCATGGATTCCCTGGTGTGTAAATGAGGGGCTCCATACAATGTAATCATGGATGCAGTGGCAAAGCATGGGGTGTACCCATGACAGGTATCTGTCACCCCAGCATGCTCCACCTATGGTTGTGTGAAGGTGTAACACATTATAGTGTGTGGCTCACTGTGACATACATTCCCAATGCTGGGGCACATCCATTAAACATCACTTGGACATACCATTAATAGGTCCCATCCATATGTAAACTAACTGAGTTACCCATTTGATTGCAGTATGGAGTAACAGCCATAGTACAGTCCACATACTAAACGCCATAACATGTGTACAAATCCCAGATGCCCAAGTGGTAAATGCACTGACTGTCATGCATGTTCCCGGTACCACGTCCTGCAAGGGACGTTATATAATCCCGAAGGCACGAATAATGGATGGTGGATGCAGGTCATCAGATCAGGTTTAGCACGTTAGCAGGAATATGCGTTGCCCAGTGCTGGTAAGCGTTGTTTAAACATGACCATACGGATATGCACGAAACTGGGCTAAGCTTCTCTGAATATCGCGCAGATCATGGTCATTGATGTCCAGAACAGGTGAAACTAGCATTATTCACCCCTGTACTAATAGTGCCTTCTCTGAAGGGTAAAACGGCCACTGCCAGGAGTAGAACATGCAATCATGTACACAATCACCTAACACTAAGCTACCCAAGATGTACCAACGGCAGGTGTGTAATGTGATAGGTTCAAACACAAACGTGCGGAGTCCAGGAAACAGTATACACCGACATGTACACAGTGAAAGATGTATTCTCCCTCTCACTCTCTCTTATATATATATATATATATATATATATATATATATATATATATATATACATACATATAATAGAGATAGAAAGGAAGATAGAGAGATATATGTTGATATATACGGATTCAACTATATCTGCCAATATACAGATAGGTCAACGACATGTACACAATCATGAAGGTAGAAATAAATAGGATACTGCCAACTATGGAATGTGTCACATACCGACACGTGTAATCACGAGGCTTAAAGACCAAAAGAACACAGTACCAGAACACTGGAACCGCGTGTAATATTATCACAATATTAAGGGACATTTAGTTATCACTGCCAGTGTTGCGGTCCACGTAGGTACTGTGTTCAACTGTGTTTGTGATTGCTGTAGTCTGTGTATGTGTGTGTTGAGGGTGCCATGTGCATTTCTGTGGGACTGTAATGTGTGTGTGTGTGTGTGTGTGTGTGTGTGTGTGTGTGTGTGTGTGTGTGTGTGTGTGTGTGTGTGTGTGTGTGTGTGTGTTTGCATCGTGTGTCTGTTAGTGCTAACTCGGAGGTAGAGCAGTACGGTAGGTGTGGTCATAGTTGGCCGTAGGCATACGGTACCACCTGTCCCACTTTAAGAGGGACAGCCCCTCCCTGGACAGTTGTGTCCTGACAAAAAATATTAAAAAGGGCAAATGTCTGAGATTGTAGGACATAATTATGTCCCATATATTATGTAACAGTTGCATTAAATAGTTATGCCTGTATCTACAAAACGTAAATGTTACATGAAACATGATAAGTAGCTAAAGTGCTACAAGAATAAGTATGTTTTCAGGATAAAAGTATGTTCTATCCTGTGTACTGACCATGGGTATGTGTTGGCCTGTAAACACCGATGTGTGTCCTGCAAATGTCCCACTATGGCCATTTGAAAAGGTGGCAACCCATGCCAAAGAGGCTCAGTCACCAACATAACTGCAATGAGTGCAAATATCTGTGACAGAAATACATGAGACAGCTGTCATTTAGTAACATTCCTTTACATATCACTGTATTTCCGGAGGTATGGAAGTATCAACCTCACCTGCATACTATATAGAAACCAATTAACAATGGCTCAATGTATAAGCCCATAACAACCATAGTTCAGTCTACTAAGTGATAGGTCTTCAATTAGGGAAGGAGCCCACACACATATATGGAATATGTAGGAATGCAGTCCCCACAAACCTGTATATGCTAGGTACACCCACCTACATCTCCCCCACACCCGAAACAATTGCAATACAGACTGCAATAACATCACAAACATCCACTCACTCAATTACATCTGCAGAACCATTAACATACCTTGTGAGAGACACATTTGTAAAGGTGCCATGTGAAATTGTAACTGTTGTATAATGGAACAGATGGCGATGTTACATGATTTGTTTTCAATAGTCCCTTATCAGATGGTTGAGATGACAGGTACACTCACATGCAGAACCACATACTCTAGCCATCACACACAATCCACGGGGGACATGAATTCAAAATATCTGTATCTCTACAAATATCAGTTGCAATTCCTCACAACAAAACACATACAGGCCATCTCCCCGAAGGTAGGGCAAAAGGGCAACGCCCAAGTGCAGAATTAAATTATACCCCACTGTTGCCACATAATTGGCAAATGGAGTAGCTGCACAGCTGATGTGCATGTAATAATTTACTCAGGAGCACCAATTGGCGGCAGGAAACTACATGTTACAGGTATCGACGTATATAAGGATGACTTGCCATACATTCAAACCGTATGCTCATACCATAGAACCGTTTAAACAGTAAAGGTGTAAGAGAGATATTTACGAAGATTCGAAACGTTAACAAGGTATGTAGAACACTCAGTATGTTAGTGTACGTAGAGCTTGTTTTGTATTAATTAAAAAAGTGTGCAATGCATAAATGGGAAAAGGTATTCTGTAGTGATGTCTTGTTGAGCATAGCAACGCTTGTAGAAATTGTGTGTCCTGCTGTGGGCCACAAGGTAAACATCACATACACCACAAGTGATGTTACATGAGGGCTTTAAACAGAACAATTCCACACCACCCGCCGTCAGGGGTAGGGTATGTCCAACAAGTATGTGCCATAGCAGGGGATAGTATATGTTGATATACCGTCACAGTAGGCATGTGTATGGGCATATAACAACAATAACATACCTAAGTTGGTCCTGCTGTGCAAGTATGCTTTGCATTATGGGATAATGTGTAAAATATGTGCAATGTACAGTATTGTAGGTAGATATGTCAGATATTCTGCACAGCACAACTGTTATATCATGCAAACAAAAGGTATCGTCAATTTGCATGTACGATACACAATAACAGGATACATATGGCTTGTAGTCATGGGATACTGTAACAGCATGATAGCTAATTGAAATGGAAGAGCAACTCAATTAACCATGCACAAAGGACATGTAATAGCTTCACAGGTACATAGTGAGGTACTATGCTGTCTGGCAAGTCTATGTGTAAGCCCAACTACAGTGTTTACACCGGCAGCACCTCTCTAGGGTAGTGTCCTGTCTGTGAACAGCAGAGCCATGTGTTACCTGCACCTCTGTACAGTACAGCCACTGCAGTGATCCCTGGTGTATCAGTGTGACTGCCTACAGAGTCACCTATGACCAGTGTGTTGGGTATAACACCCTACTGGCTGTAGTTGATGGGCACACATGAGTCTGTGGGCTATAAGTAATTGTTGTTGTGTTTGGTAATGGGGGCTGCCTCTGGTGCCTACACAGAGTATGGAGAGGTTCTGCAAATGTCGTACTCATACTATGTGTGGCCTGTGGTGGTGGAGATCTAGTGAGACTATGTGATGAGTGCAGTGTGTTGCAAATGTTAAACATCCCCACATGAATGTCAGGTCCAGTCTGGGTTGGTGAGAGCATTACCCCCATCTCCCACAGGCTGTAGTGTGCATCTCCCACAGGCTGTAGTGTCATATGTTGGGAGGTGAGCATTTACTGTGTACATGAGACAATTGCTCTGTTGTCACATGTTTGCCATATTCATCATATAGACAGGCAATAGCACTGGTACGTGACACTTGGACATGCCTGTATATTCAACCATGTCTCACAAGATATGTGAGTTATGTGTGTACAACAGCTGTTGTACTGTAAGCAAGCTGGAAATGTAAGGACAGACAGTGTACTTGTAAGACATGAGTTGGAATGGGTGCTATAGTAATCAGTAGCTCATGAAGTGCTCACATGTTCTGAACAAGTGCTGAGCATGAATATGCGATACAGATAGGGTGTTGGATAATATCAACCCACTGCAACCCACAAGTGGAGACGACAGTCATAATTGGAGGCACTGCACTATTACCCTGCTGAGTATGGTCTGCAAGTCTATGAACCTTTATCAATGTAGATGTTAGCAGTACAGAAGTAGATGACAGTACGGATGATTTCACACTGCATAGCATACCTGTGACAGGTCATAGGACATCATCACCCGTACCGTGTTCCAGCTACACTAAGTATACTAGATGTACCTTCGTATGTCACAGGAGTGTTCTACCAGTGGCCTGTTGACAGAAGCAACACTATAAAAGGTGTCTGAGTGACATGTGCATATCACACCAGTGGCAGCTACCGTAAAACACGGTTAATGTTGTGTACTCCCCCCATAGTGTAGCCCATACCACACAGACAAATGGGAGGCATCTGTGTATGTAAGGATGTGAATGTCCATGACCAAGGAGCAATAGCTGTCTTAGTGTTGTGGACAACATACAGAATGGGCTTTGTGGGTGAGGTGTGTGACATATGTGGACAATCTGACAGCTGATAATAGCATTGTCACCACTAGGTGAATAACACTGTACCCATTAACTACCACCTAGGCAGCAGTCAATATTATGGACACTGTGTAAGGGATGGTATGTTCACCTCCCTGAGTTGGGCAGACGCCCAGGCCTATTAGGTAGTCACAAGGCACCCATGTCATGACAGGATGCCATCCATGAGCATGGAGACTAGCCTGCACAGGCATACCAGCACCTTGGTGACCAATATTCGATCATATCACCTTTAAGGTGTATTGGCCATGTGGATGGGCTTATACCAGCCTCGCTAACCTCACCTCCAGTATGCAGCATGCTGGCTACCTTTACAAAGACATGCTGCTAATCAGATGTTGGACATACACATACATATCCTGATCCCGAAAGCTATATACAGGACAGCCACCCAAGTCTCTTACCATAAGGATTGCCACGTTGACAGATCCTCGTAAAGCATACATGTTACATACTCCTGCCATACCATGCAACCCTGTCCATCAAAGCTGTACATGTCATCTCCTTGTCATACATGGTGCGATGACCGCATGCAGATGTATTATTAACCGTCTGATCAGTAATGTGGCACTGGACAAAATTCACGGTGGCAAATGGCTGTCGGATACAGCTAGAAAAACCTCGTCTGCATATTTAGTTGAGCAACCATCCTTGCAATGATGTCCGCTAGCATCCCAAGGCTCATCATATGCAAAGCAACACAGGCACATGTGGCAGGATGATGAACTGCTGTACAGCCGCAGATGCAGGCAAAAACACATGTAAGAGCCGTGGTGTATGTGTGTGTTTGTCGCTCATGTCCATTAAGGCAGTGTATGTGTTGATATGTGAATATATACATGCATCAAGGTCAACAGTAGCATTACTGTGGACACATCCAGGCATGTGCTGATAGATAAGAACAATTAGTACAGGCAAACAGATGTTCACATCAGGAGAAAGCATTCACATGGAGTATGAACAATGTAATGAGGTGACACACATATATGGTGATGATATCCAGTGCATAATGGTGTTACATGTATGACATTAAACATGGCAGTCATGTCAGTAACAAGGACGACTTGCAAAGATAACTGTTCAGATGTAGTAGATTTAATACAAATGTATGTGCAGCTGTATCTCTGTACATCTCAGATACTGTGACCTGTCTCCATCTTTATGTCTTCCAGATAATGCCTCTGCTCATGCTTGCTACAGTGATAGCCAGGAGGATGGTGATGCCCCTCATCCTGCACCTCCATGAGAACTATGCGGGGTGTTGTCAGCCATGTCAGCCAGCTGCCCAGCAGCGTGATGACCAGTGGCAGGACCTTCACAACGGGTTACGGGAGGGTGGCCAAGGCACCCGCTCAGCAGGTGCACAGACACTGCACCTAATTTGACAGCAACAGCGTGCCAATGCAATCGCTAGGGAACACAGGGAACAGGTGGTGGCCCACCAACCCAGCCCCCACTAAACGCACTGGAGGAGCTATTGGCTGAGCCTGGGGACAATTTCAGAACAGCAATCCAGCTACCATGCCAGCCAGGAGGTGGGTTGTCTCAAACCAACAGTTTGAGCCACTGGTAAGGTACTACTGCAACATAAGGACTATTATATCCCATTTAGTTGCATGCCTACCTGCACACATGTAATGTACTTTCATCATATGCAAGGTATGTTTACATACGACACTACAGTATACCCGTGGTGTACATACGCCTATATGCTATTGTACAGGCAAATGTATAACATGCACAGTGCACCCTGTGGCTGTCAAGGCGTCATGGATAATGTCTAAATTGCTGTGTCACCCTATAGTACCGGCAGCGCCGTTATTTATCAGTCCACGGTAGAAAGTTATCAGTACAGCCAAATGTTAATGCATATATCTTTTATGCCAGTGGCCAGTTAACACAAGTACACATACGTATGGTCCAGCTGCTGATTTGTGCTCCATCTGTCATCATTCACACTGGCTACCCATGTGCAATATATACAAACTAAAATGAAACACCTCAACATGGAAGTCCATAGCACCGGCCAAGTAGATGTGTGGACAGCTGTGCATACAATGGTGAGGTGTCTAAATGGTATATGCATTATACATTGGAACAACATGTGTATACGCAAACAGTACACACAGTGAGCTGATATGGGCAGCTCCACAGGAGTCACCATTGTGTAATATGCCCTGCAATGGTGCACACATTGTGATGTGCCATCTGGACACAACCCAGACATGTAGCTCCATGTAATATTGTCTCACTATCCCGTAGTACATACCCCACCTTAACAAACATACAACCTGTTGTCTGTATAGCCTTGTGGGACAGTGACATATTCGACAATCAAGCGGGTATAATAAGGGGACAACAGAGACATATGGGAGAGGATCGGCCATCGTATAAAATTACTTCACAACACATGTTCATACATAGGATGGCCAGAGACATGTAGCCACACAGAAGTTGTGATGTGTATACACCCTGTTGCACATTGTTCACACATGGTCCAACTATAGCTCAGGTTGGATTGATTATAAGTAGTTGATGTGGAACACTGGACATCCTAAACGCCTGCGGTACAGCTAGTGAGGTGTCACCACCCGACCATATAAGATGTGTTGAATATCACAACTGTGTCATATACGACAGTAGTCACTTCGCCGCTTCCATGCACATTAATACCACATCAGGCCACAGGATACTGCATACTTTGCTGCTGTAGGACATCACTAACAAATGGGCACTGCGGTGGCACATTAATGTCATGTGGACATGGTGTATTGACAAGTCTGCCATGTGGACATGGCTGCTGGTAAGCCAAGACTTTGTAGTAGTTGTAGCAGGGGCATCCAGAAGTCTTCCAGTGACCTGTCACATGACACAGCATGGTTTGGTGTGTATACAACTCAGCTTATTAAGGTCACAATCCACAGTTATGTAATGTGTATGCACGTAGTTATGGCTATGCACTGTGTGCGACACACTGGGGTAGCACTATAGACGCCCATGATGCCATGCAATGGCACAGTGTCTGTACTTCACACTGTATAGCAATATAGACTTCACACTACTTCCTTCAATGCTCACACATTTGCTAAAAGTGTATCATCTGTAGGGCATACAGACAACACTGCAATGTGATACCCATTACAACACTGTACATGTGTCAGACAACATTGTAAATAGGATATGGCGCGTCAATGCACACACGTTAGTATCATATGTGAAGGTCACGCAGCTATGTGTACTGTTAACCTGTGCTGGTCCACATGGTGTATCGTTAGAGATGCATGCTTACCGGCGATTGTGTGAACTGCATGGCTACCGATGGCGACACTGCTTGCTGTTGTGTGCAACCCAGGGAGGTATGCGACCAATATTATTAATGTCTGAGCCGCATGCTCGCCTGCTGTATCACATGCATGCTGTGCATGCCGCCTGCTACTGATATGACACCTGCTTGCTGTTGTGTGCAACCCAGGGCCGTTTGTTGCATCACATGGCCGTTGCATGCCGGCCTGTCAAATCACATGCATGGTGTGTCTGTGTGTCTGTTGTAATGTAGAGTCTTTCACTGGCATGTAGGTGCTACCCTCCCGCGTCCATCTCGGATGTTATGTCCCCACAGATACTAGCAGTGATGAACATATGCATGAGGTACAGGCAGGTTGTCAGGGGCTGAATCTGTGCCAATGGCTGCCATCCTAGCTATGTCCCTCTTCCCCCGCACAGTTCTTGGTGCCAACACATACCCTATCGTCACCAGTATTACAGAGGAAGGACAGTGTGTGTTAGGCTCGAACAGAACGTGTAGGTATATTGAAGGTTCTGCTGTGTCAGTGTAATGACTGGCAGATGCCACATAGCATGTGGCCAGTGCTATAGGAGGACATCTACAGAGACACCTGCAGGACAGAGCGCAGCAGCGCCACCAGACGTTCAGACTGTAATGGTGCAGGCACGCATGAATGGCAGAACAGTGAAGGGCATAGGCTTCAGAGGGCTGCTATCCGTACTCTAAAGACAACATCCAGGCATTGGTAAATGCTCACAGCAGATTGCTGATGTTCGACAGGCGATTGGCAGTATGTTGGGAATCCTTGACCGCAGTAGCAACTACTTCAGCATGTGAGCTGTCTATACTGGAACATCTGGCAGGAGTGAGGCATCGCCACGTGGGACGAGGGCCAGCCACACCACCCGGGCGCAGGTCAACACACCAGCACTTCAAATGCCCGCTCCCCATAGTGCTGGGTGAAGCAGTAGCAGGCAGTTGGTGCAGCAGCGCTGTCCACACCCAGGACACAGCAGGCCATGGGGACATAGCCCTGGACGCCTCCCAGTGGGGACACGGTTCCAGTGACAAGTGTCATCGACAGTAGCGCCAATCTGTAATTCCTCCGCCTGGTAGTGCCTGCAACCCTGGCAGCCGTTACATGGCCGCGGCCGGACACAGTGAGCTGTACATCCTGGGTCTGTGGTGAATCTGAGCCGTCATTACTACCCCTGTGTGCCTGACAAAGGGCAGAACTGTGTGCACACATACACGCACACAGCAGAAACATCTGTAGGGCAATCGCAACACCCACATGCATATAGACCACACATGTCCAATCAGACCACCGGACCTTACCCACACACATGATGTCATCCACTGGTGCAGCTATGCCCCTGGCAAACATTATCACCCTGTGCATATGATGATGCCTGTGCCACATCCCTGTCATCCACACCATTGGTGCAGGGAGATGCTCATGTCTGATGCACAGGGTGAACAGAATAGTGAGATAAGTGTATATGACATTAGTTGTGTACTGTTGACACTCACCAGACATACCATGTAGTAAGGTTTATAATGCATTATTATATATTCACAGTATGCGTCTTCGTAACAATGGTAACAGCATGTTGTTAATTATGCCTTGCTTTCCTCCTTAAGGTCCAATTGCATGTGCTATTACATTACAGTGTTTGCAGTTGGAGTGCATTGTTGTATGTTCATAGACAGGTCTTGCAACAACAGTAACAGCATGTTGGTAATGATGCTCTGCTTCCCCTAAGTTCTACTTGCATGTGCTTGGGTCATAGCAGTGCTGTGCTCACGTGTGGAGTACCTACAGGCATGCATGGCAACAATGGCACAAGCCTCAACCTCACTGTTAGGAAAGGCTACCATTCCACAGATGTCCGCCACACATCATCATCCAGAAGCATGTGGGCTGTTAAATAGGCTACAGTGGCTAGAGACGCGGACATCCATACCAGGTCACATCACAGGTATGTTGACATGGTGCAGGGAGTTAACACAGCAGTTCGGTCGATGATAACATTAGAGGCCACTTGACAGCATGAGGCCCTCACTGTGTAGCAGCACACCCCGTCACATTACAGGATGAGGACACACACAGACATATACAGAAACACACAGTAACATGTCCAAGACTTCACGGGTCAACAACACTATAATGGACACTGAGAAAAGTTGAGGTGAGACCCCTGCCTATGTGGTCATCACCTCCCAGTACTGTGCACCCATTAATAATGCAAATACAGAGAATGAACATGTACAGGTAGCCAGTGCAAGGTTGAGACTGATGGCATCAACAGGGTAGTAGACTGTATCACCATGAGGGGTTAGGGATCCTGGTCTGTTCTGTGGCGAGCATACACCTCACCCATGCAATCAGACAGCTATACATAGACACACACACACACACACACACACACACACACACACACACACACACACACACACTATGAAGTACACAAATGTCATTCACATACAGATAGCTGACATGTGTGTGTGATATACACACCACCCCTGCCTACGCTATGCTTTCCATAATGCAGTATGTACAGATCTCTACAACAGTGCAGGGTAAAAATAATTGGGATGTATTCCCCACCTATGTGGCATATATGGTCACACAAGCAGTACTGCAACGATACACCTGCTATAAGGATGATACGCCTGACAGGCATGCAGCAGTATTGGCCGCATTATGTACCAATGCTACCTTCAGCAATTGTGCTGCTATATACACACATGAGGATGTGTTACAGGTGTGGAAGTGACTTACAGT
This sequence comes from Protopterus annectens, assembly GCF_019279795.1. Lineage (NCBI taxonomy): Eukaryota > Metazoa > Chordata > Ceratodontiformes > Protopteridae > Protopterus > Protopterus annectens. The sequence goes on along the minus strand of NC_056745.1, from coordinate 576,135,326 downwards.
CAGAACACCCTGACCGGGCTGTGTAGGTTGTATGTCTTCACCATCAAGTAACAGTAACATAGCATACTGTTTGCATTATTAATGCAGTAGGATGGCTTGGTGACACCTGTGAGCCATCTTCGCAAACAATCCATCTGCAAAGGTGGATCACCACTTTATGTGCACACATCCATCCATTCCTGACATGCACATCCCACCGCATCGTCAGTATTTCACCACATACAGGTGTCAATGATAGCTGCATTAACCATGTTGTAGTTAGGGCACACATGAATGACATACATCAGCTACTGCACATGCATGATAGCTGCATGCACACCACTACATGTATGTGTGTTGGTCCTACATGCCTGTCAAGTAGTCATGTTTGTATGCATTGTATTTTGGTGGATATGTGTGATGACATATAACATGGACTGTTGTAAGGATATGATGGTTGTCATGGTAACTAGTACAGAGGGAATGTTAATTAGTCAACATTGCTACCCAATGTACTGTTAGGCATTCAACAGCCATGGACCTACTCCCTTCCATGCATGTGTGATTGCTGTAGCCACTTGTCTGCACGGAGGACAGCAAAGCTATGCTATGTACATATGTGTTGTGTGTGTGTGTGTGTGTGTGTGTGTGTGTGTGTGGTCATGTACATATCCACTGCGATTACATATATGTTGTATCCAAACATGTGTGTTTTGGTACAGAAAAGACAGTCATCTGTTACAGCTGCAAGACCCAGGGCCCTTGTTATGTAGAGTTGATCTGAGCAGTGAACAGGGTATCATTGCATTGCATAATATGATGGACCCTCGTCAGTAAAATGTGTAGTCTGCACAGTTGCTGTAAACCCATGTACAGTCCACTGGTCATGAGTCACATGGAAAGGACAATGTATGGATAAGTGTTGCTGGTCCAAGGTCATGGTGGTGATGCCTGAGGCCAAATAGTAGTAGCCCCACTACTTACTCCTGGGGATCTGCACCTGAGACATCTGTGATGGCTCTGAGTGTGAACTGGTCAGTACATGCAGTGGCCTTCATGTACATGGGGCAATACCATAATGTGCCTTCTGTGTTTAGAATCCATGTATGCAAGACAGCCCTTTGCTACTACTATGTGTGGAGCATGCCCAGTACGCGTAGATGGACACAGTATTCCCAAACTGTGCCCTTCCGTTTAGAACTGCAGCATGCAAGACAGCCCTTCGCTACTAATGTGTGATCATGCCCAGTACGCCTATTGTGTAGATGGATGGCACATTCCAAACTGTGCCCTTCCATGTTTAGAATCCGTGGTGTGCATGCAAGACAAGGCCCTTTGCTTCTACTATGTGTGAGCATGCCCAGTACGCCGCTGGTGTATAGATGGACACACAGTACATTCCAAACGGACATGTGATACTAAGTGTGTGAGCATGCCCAGTGACACCTTTGTGTTGGTGATGTGCCTCTGTGTATGGGCATGGCCATTGACATCCTATATATAGCGATGGTGGCTGGTCCAGGCAACAGACACCATACCCATCAGGATGGATTCTCACATTGAACAATAATTGGTTGGACTGTCTTGAAGGTGTACTGTCTGTGTGGTGTGTCTCAGATCTATGGTGCCGTAATAGTGTCTCCATAGATAGCAGTTGTCCTGGCTCACACCTCTCGCCATGTGTTTGTCTACCTCACCTTGGGACAGTAATATGCTTTTAGACTGCTCACTTCATACATTCCCCTATCGGTGTTTTTTTGCCTTGCAGATGATGTCATCCAATTGGCACTTGGAGTGCTGTGTTCCAGCAATTTTGGTAGCGTGTTCTGTAACTGCTAATGCTGTAGTGTGATAAGGTAGTTAGGTGCATGTTCGACTCCCAGCCCTGCTAAGTGTGTGTATGTGTGTGTGTGTGTGTGTGTGTGTGTGTGTGTGTGTGTGTGTGTGTGTGTGTGTGTGTGTGTGTGTGTGTGTGTTTCCAGCTGCCTGGGGACAGAGTAATGCTTTTAGATGGCTCAATCCCCATACATTCCTTATCGGTGTCTTTGCCTTTGTGGATGATGTCATCCACCTAGAAGTATGCCTCTGGGAGTGCTGTGTTCCAGTAATCTCGGCAGCACGTTCTGTAACTGCGTAATTCTGTAGTGTGATAAGGTAGTTAGGTGTATGTTTGACTCTCAGCCCTGCCAAGTGTGTGTGTGTGTGTGTGTGTGTGTGTGTGTGTGTGTGTGTGTGTGTGTGTGTGTGTGTGTGTGTGTGTGTTTCCAGCTGCCTGGGGACAGAGTGATGCTTGTAGATGGCTCACTCCCCATACATTCCCTATCAGCGTCTTTGCCTTTGCAGATGATGTCATCCACCTAGAAGTATGCCTCTGGGAGTGCTGTGTTCCAGTAATCTCAATAGCACGTTCTGTAACTGCATAATGCTGTAGTGTGATAAGGTAGTTAGGTGTATGTTCAACTCCCAGCCCTGCCAAGTGTGTGTGTGTGTGTGTGTGTGTGTGTGTGTGTGTGTGTGTGTGTGTGTGTGTGTGTGTGTGTGTGTGTGTGTGTGTGTGTGTGTGTGTGCGTGTGTGTGTGTGTGTGTGTGTGCATGTTTCCAGCTGCCTGGGGGCAGAGTAATGCTTTTAGATGGCTCACTCCCCATACATTCCCTATCAGTGTCTTTGCCTTTGCGGATGATGTCATCCACCTAGATGTATGCCTGTGGGACTGCAGTGATGCTGGAACTCGGTAGCGCATTCTGTTACTGCATAATGCTGTAGTGTGGTAGACTAGACAGGTGGGTGCTCGATTCCAAGGCATGGCAGGTGTGTGTGGTTGGCAGTTATACTGTATGTGTTGGTATCTGTGGGTGGCTAGCTGCGAGATGTATTCAGTGTGTTTTGTTGCTGACCTATATAGTGTCCACAGCCCGCATATTCTGCCAAGACACTGGGTTGTCAACACATACATTCGCCATTAGGTCTGGTGAGTAACTGTCAGCAGCCCTACTCTTACCCTTGATACGGTCTGACCCATGTGACGCAACAAAACACATGTGCCTTGATAGTAACAACACTACATGATGCAGGTGGCACATGTAGTTTCCTTTTCATTCCTGTCTAATGCATTGCTGTCATGTGGTCCGCTGTTGTGATACAAATGCCATATCTACATATGTGTGTACATGTATATGTGTGTATGTGTCTATATATATATATATATATATATATATATATATATATTTTTTTTTTTTTTATATGTCCATGTATATATGTACACAAATAATATATATGATATATGTAGATATAGAGGTGGACATAGATGTGAACATATATGTCTGGGGACATCAGCACTATTGAATGTTTGTGCCGGATGATCTGTATGTGATAACCGGATATTTTGTTGCTGGGAAGACCATGGGACATCAAATATGGAGATAGTAAGGCACCTGTTGCCAGTTGTGTATGAATCTGAGTGACACTGAGCAGTGGTTATTAATTTGGAGGTTCGGTATGGGTCATATAACTATTCATTAGAAGACTATACTATGCAGATGAGGTTGACAATAGTGTATCCCATTTATCACCAGGGTGTGATGCTGGTCCGTGGAGTGTATGTGTGTAGTCAGCCGGGTGCAGGTCTTGAATATAGTTGAAAGCATGGGAGGGGGGTCAGGCATACTGTAATTACATTGCAGAATTGTGCCTCGGGAGTGCTCCTGCCCTAGCACACCTAAGCTAGGGGTGTGTCTATAATTGCCTGGTGACATTGGGAGGGATGACAGCAGTGGTGGGGTAATCAGGGTGTACAGGCTGCACAAACAGGTGTTGATCAGCACAATCAGCAGATGACATGGCCAGCCCACAATTGAACAGTACGGTAATGCGAGCAAGCAGCATGCCCACATGTTTCGTCCACACTACACCACTGGTGTATACCTGCGGGGACATTTCACGACACAGTCCAACCAAATGAGACGGGCTGCAGCAGGCAACATATAGCAACATGTGCAGGAGGCTGGGGCAGTAAGGATGTGTATGCTGACGAACAACCCTTACTGGGGTGACATAAGACTTCAAAGACCCAGGGTGACTTACCAGGGGCTACATGGGCTGGGGATGGTGGAGCACTATGGGGTGGACAGAGACCTCCTACAGCAGCTTGTTGACCTGTGCCTGCCACACCTGACACATCAAACAGGCCGAGGGAAACACATCACAGTGGATACCATGGTATGTGTTGGCCTAGGTGTACTAGCCACAGGTACCTCACACAGCACAACTGGGGATACCATGGGTATCTCACAGGCATCTGCATCCAGAGTATTATACCAGTTCACAGACGCCATGTTAACACATGCTAGTGAGCACGTACATGTCCTCAACATACATGATTAGTAGACCAGCAATATGCATCTGTTCAACCACATGGATGACTACTCTGGGGTACTAGGTGTTATAGCCTGCACACACATACACATCGTAGCACCACCCGGTGAGCGGGGTAGGGCCTACAGTCACTGCGGGGGCATACCCTCCAACAGCTAGGCCATATGCGATGGCCAGGGCATGAGATTGCATGTGTGTGCTGTCTGCCCTGGAAGCTATGATGATTCCGATATATGGCTTCTGACACAGCTGTAGCACACCAATGCCAATATGGACATCCCCTACAGTCTCCTAGTGGGGGATGCTGGGTAAACACTGGTGTCGTGGCTGATGACACCCATCGGCAATGCACACACACATGAACACTCACACCATACTGAGGCGGATGCACAGGCAAGACATATACTTGTGCATGTGTTTGGGATGCTCAGTTCACAGTTCTGGTATCCGGAAACATCTGTTGGAGCTCTGCAGTATTCACAAGCTACATGCATACAAGTTGTTATGGTATTTGCTATGCTACACAATCTTATCCTGCAGTAACAGTTGCAGCAGGAACAGCATGGGGCAGGGCCACACAGCCCAACACCCCTGACAAGGCCTGTGCAGGCATAGTGTGGCTTGATGAAGGAACTACCTGAGCAGGGCACAGTCGGTGAAAGCCCGTGCACAGTATGACCTGCCCTTGGCAAAGAAACAACACAAGGCATATGCACTGACACAGTAGGTACCCACGGATTTCCCCTCTCTGACCCGCACACAGTACAATGGATGCTAAACATGACACTACCTGTGCTCGGCCATGTATAGGAGGTGCACTGTGTGCATCCGACATAGGCAGCCCTCCAGCACCGATCTATTGACCTAACAAGTGGCAGTTGTATTAGAATGTGTATTTACCCATTGCTATGGTATGTATGTGAGCATACAAGTGACTGTGGTGGCCAAATGTTAGGGCAGCAGACAGTACACATCCATAGTGGCACCATGACCTCTGTAGCACATACATACGGGGGTCATAATGGTAGCCTGTAGTACACAGGGTGCTCTAACCCACTGCAGATTATGGGCTGACCATCATGTGTGTACGTACAGCCCACACACATTCCATGCAGCTGGACAGATGTGGACCAATACAGACAGATGATAGACGATGGCCTATGGATATGCCCAATAAATGACCCCAACCCCCTAAGACACACACAGACTACAGCAGGCCAGGCAGTTTGATGTAGGTTGTGTAAGCTAGGACATCCAACACCACTGTGCTGGTATTTAAAGCTGGGAACTGACGTACACTGGTATCCCTCCAACCAGCAATTTCAGTAGGTCCACACACTGACATGGAGTATCCGGCATACCAGTACAATAGCGGCAGATGTGTACAACTGTTGGCTGTGCCCCCCGTCAAACCTACACATGTGAGAGTCATGTGCACCACCCACGGTGCTGTGTAGGACTGTGGTTGTGGTTGGATGTCCCCCCACGCTATGCTGACATGTAGCAACTGTCAATGCCACATGACCATTAGCTACCCTGCAGACACAGCATGACACCTGTCTGTGTAGAACGGAGGGGTCAGCAACACAGTACTAACTATCTGGACATGTGACACATACGATACAGTTGACCATACTTGGCATGCTCACACACATGACAATCTTATCCTGCAGTAACAGTTGCAGTAGGAACAGCATGGGGCAGGGCCACACAGCCCAACACCACTGCCAAGGCCTGTACAGGCATAGTGTGACTTGATGAAGGAACTACCTGAGCAGGTATGACGGTAATGTCGGTCGACAACATGTGTAACAGTCATACTGGGCATGCTCACACACTGAAACACAGGACGGCCAGGCATGCATACACCAGTGGTCCAGACATATCTGCCAGTGCATTGCTATACTGTTGGGTGACTGTGCTGTATGGTGTGTGTGTGGTCTATTGTCTGTACATATGCCATGGTCTATTGTTAATTCACATGAGCTATGTGAGCAGGGTACTGCTACCAATACGTGAATAGGGCAGTTCTTTGTTTGCGGACAGACCGACGCCTTTGGATACGGACTGGGTAAGGCACATTCCAGCAGGTGGGATCAGTTGTGCGTGGGTTTGCACAGTGTTAAGCACTGCTGACCTCTGGTCACAGCACCTTATACACGTTTAGACTCCACATTTCTTTGACAGTGCACTACTGGCATACTGGTAGACAAACACGCTTAAAGCCACTCGCTCACCGACATTTCCACTTACATTTGTCACTCACGCTGGGTGTGTGCGATCCCTTGTGATGCATATTACATCGGACTACATGACTACAGAATTGGGTATGTGTAACCATTTTGCGATGGCAGGCATTCGACTGTATGGACTCGGCGGTCTGGCCAGTGACGTAATCATATTATATGCGTGTTCCTCGTATGATCTGCTCCCATCTGCCTGATACATGGGAACCTATACTCTGCAATGCTGACATGTGACTTTAGTTTGTTAATGCAGCTGTCCGCCGAGTCATGCTACCGCATACCTACTGCACGTTGTCCACCTTTCATATTGCACGACGGGAGACTGTAGGAGTGACACCTTTCCCACTTTGCATGGGACAGTCCCTCATTAGGCATATGTCATGTGACAATACCAGACCTCTCCACCAATCGGGGACACATTTCTACAGAATCAGGGACAGGTCAAGAAAACATCAGGGACACTTTTACAAAAGTAGTGCTATTAACTTGAAACATTGACAGAATTAGAGCATATGACTCAATACACATATTCTGAAGTAAAAGTAGGTTATAACTCTTACTTATTGTTATTAATCAGTAAGTGTGATTCACCACCTTTCCTTCAACAGTCACTAATTTTAGGAGGGATTAAGAGGGACAGAGTTAAACTTTCAGTCAAACTCAGAGACGTACCTGAAATGCAGGGACAGTAGAGAGGTATGGACAATACTCTAGCCATTGCAACTGTCCTGATTAGGGGACATTCTCATGTTGTACGTGTCTGTACTGGTTGCTTGTTACAGGTCTTGTATACCTGACATGTCGATATGTCATATGTAGTAGCATAAGCAACTTTACTGCTGCTAGACTACGCTTTGATTTGTGCTGATATGTATATTTCTGTACTATGCATGGCTGTAGGTATGTTCTGCCCTGGTATGTCTGACATTTCTACAGAGCAGGTTCCACTTTGGCCATTCAGAATGGTGGCAGCCCTATAGACCCTATATGTAGAGCTATCACATGTGTCAAGGCAACACATACCCACAGCCAGTAGTAAACGGACGACTTCCACGGTTTGCATACGTTAAGGTTATTCATGTAGCACTATAATTGATAATACTGTTTCCTATTACATGTAGCTGTTTCTGATACAACAAATTAATGTCTGACACCACTACACACACTATATAGCCTCCATTCCCGAACTCACAGGCCATGTGCCATAACTGTCATTTTGCAGGACACAACTGCCCAGACGGGTGTGTCCCTTGCAGGCGTATGGGTGTCGAACCACATCTATTATGCCATCATCTACCTAAGGTGATCAGCAAATTATGCACTTTCCATCAGTATCAGAACTCACATACCAATGGGTGTGAATGAAAACTGTATCAGGAACAATGCATAACACCCTGTGGGACACACTTAGATGACTGGTTCTATTAACCAGACACATTTATAGTCACAGAGCATATGTATTTATTCATGTTTGTCGATGTACATGCTGTTTCTGACTCATACATGTTGTCATCTGTCATTACCTGTATTCCGCCACCTGTTCACCTAATATCACTAGTTCTGGAAGTGTTTAGTTGGACCTTTTTACATTCTGATACATAACTATGCTATGCTAATCGGGTACACGGCATTGATTTGGTCTCTATGTATTCCCCTGATGGTTTACAGACTATCTGGTAGATGTGCTCTTCAGGTTTGGGAGGTGTAGGCGTATGCTATGCCCACATAGGAATATTAATGACTTCCACTGGGCGGGCCTACTACATCTCTGCCAACCAGCACCTGCACACTTAAGCCCATTATTGCATACCCATGGTCCACCTACCTGGCACCCCACTACAGCAGTCATGACAAATACTTACTGCAAGCGCAGCTGGGGTATGAGCACACCCCTACACATTGCCCACTCTCCCCATCTTGGGACACATGTCGCATGTTTTGTCAACCTATGTATTATCACACTTGCACAACCTACTGTTCCATGTACACCTACATCCTGCTCATATCAATGTCAGCAGATTCACACGTACCCTGAATTTTTGGGGTCCCGCAAGGGACACTGTTATCCATGTTTAAAGTGTAGACCTTGCAGTTCTCTCCCACTGGTACTTTCCTACCGGCGTTTTGGACAGCAGCAGTGTATTTATCTGTATTGCCTGTCTGTATGTCTGTCCGGCCTAGCTAGGCGATGTGGGGGTACAACGTTTATTTATTGGACCTCCCAGTCACATATGCCCAGGCTGTATATATGTTACCCCTAATTGCTGTGAAGTAACCTATTTATGTACATGTGTATATCTACACTGACATATATATTTTGTTTTGTGTGTATGTGTATATATCAATACCTGTTGTTTGTGTATATATATCTATCTATATATATCCGTAGTATATCCTTGTGTGTGTATATAAATATCTGTATGAATATATATGTGTATGTAAATTAATATAGATATATGTATATATATGTTTTTATCTATATATACATCTGTGTGTCCATTAACCTATACATTTCCCAGACATGGACACTTACACATGCGTATTGGGTTTTATCTCTGCTTCAACAGCATACTATTGCCTGAGTCATTATGACACCGACACTTCACTCCGGTGAACTTGTGATCAGTATATTGCACGTTATACAGTGGACAGATGTCGCACGTTTTTCATGTCTGGGGTGCCGCTGCTAACTGGGATGTGATGCAGTGTCATTCGACCTATTACTCGTATGCGCAGCCTATTATTCCTGCTACTGTGTTTGTTTCTGTGCACATTCATATTATTACTGTTGATAGGATGAGTGTTTGTGTTACTGTGACTGTACCTCAACATATTGTTGTCTTCATGTAGTTGTGTCTTTCTGCTTTTCCCGGTTTGGGGTTGTCACAGCAGAGCTCCCTTCTGTTCATGGGTGGAGTATAGATTTTATGTGCCAGGCTGCCATCCCTGACGCACAACGTCCGACAATGATACGCCCATTCACGCATGTCCCCACGCAAATGACGCTCTATCTGGGAATCGCACCTACGTACTAGCTGACCTCCACGGGCTGCTCCATTGCACCCGGTTCAACATACCCTAGCACTCCTGTGTCCATAATCGCATATCCATAGTTTCTTCTGCACACCCGTGTTGAGTTTCCACGCATAACAGCCATTATACACCTGATATTGCAGCCATGACACACCTTTACACATTGCCCTCTCATGAGCGTTGGGGCCCTACACACATTTTGTACCGCCTCATGTATTCACAGGCTCACCATCCATTCATATTTGCACATACGTGCCTTTCCTGGTGTTATGGATTACAAACAATTTGCGAGTTACAAGTGTAGGTGGTTGCAACATGTACTACATTCCGTCTGTTTACAATGTTGACGTAGCACTTCAACGATGTTATGGCCACTGGAATAACCCTGCCTCTGGTGTGAAGAGTGGTGCTCTACTCACACTTGTGCAGCTTTATGTGACATACGCTGCGAGCACTTTATAATTCCTTACTTGCTCTGGATTCCCTTCACAACCCTTATGTTTGCTTTCATCTTTCGGCGTTTCTTACATATCTATACATATCTATCTATATATATATATATATATATATATATATATATATATATATATATATATATATATATGTATATGTATATCTATATATATATATATATATATATATATATATATATGTATATATATGTATGTATATATATATATATATATATATATATATATATATATATATATAGATATATGTGTGTATATGTATATATATATATATACAACCAAAAGGAGACAAGTATAAAACAATACTTCACCCAAAAAAAATAAACTTGTCGAGGAAATAAGGCAACCTCTGTTCTTCCTTAAAATATTTTAATGTTCCACCACAGGTAAATAACACGCCATCCAGGAGCACAAAACACAGCAACAGCAACAACACAAAGAGCATGCCAATTCATTTCACCTAGTATAGGCTTATATTTGGTGGCTCTTCCCATCTTAACTTCATTTTCGATTGCTTTTATTAAGCTAGGAGGGTACCCTCTCGCTACAAACATCTTCATCAAGATCTCACATTCTGATTCAAAATCTTCTTCTCTAGAGCACATACGGCTCCCCCTCACATACTGGCCCTTAACAATGCCTCTCTTATGGTGGTATGGGTGTGCGCTATCAAACGCCAAAAACAAATTTGAATAAGATTTCTTTCTAAACACTTTGGAATAAAAATTATCTTGTCCCTTTCCTATAAAAATATCGAGATATCTTAAACAACTTGGGTCCTTCACATATGTGAATTTCAGAAAAGAAGTGGACTGACTAATATATTCATAAAATGCTGCAAATTCTGCATCAGTACCTACCCATAGAAAACACATGTCTAGGTATCTTTTATATAATTTCCAGCTCTTCTTGTAAGGTGAATTCATGACAAATTTACTCTCCCAAGCTGACATAATAATATTGGTATAAATGGGGGCACATCTTGCCCCCATCGCTATCCCTTGCTTCTGCTTGAAAAATTCGCCATCATAAAACAAAAAAATATTGCTTACAACTAATTCCATTAAGGTTAAGATCAACCTGAAATCATTATTGGTGAATTTACCATAGTTCACCAAACCTTCCTCAAACCATTCTAGACCTTCAACAAAAGGGATAGAGGAGAAAAGGTCAACTATGTCCATAGTAATGAACATAATCTTCTCATCAAAAATGCCCTTATTCAAATTTTTCAACAAGTCCCAGGAGTCTTTTACTATCCCTGAGCTTTCCTTCACCACCATTTTTAACTTTTCATCCAGCCATTTTGCAAGGGGTGCCGTCACAGACCCTTCAGAGGCTACAATCGGTCTCAATGGTGGATTATTCACATCCTTATGAACTTTAGGGACCCCAAAGATCGTGGGTACTCGGGGTTTAGTTACGTTTAAATATTTATACAAATTCATGTCGATACTTCCTTCAAGGAGTAGATCATTCAGAGCTAACCAAATCTTTTTATTGCCTATATTGATCTCATTCAGGGAAGAACATTCATACCTATCCTCATTTTTTAATATTTCCAACATTTTGGTCATGTATAAAGACTGGTCCATTATCACTGTACCTCCCCCCTTATCAGGTTTAATTACTCTAAAGGTAGGGTCATTAGATAATTTGTGGAGTAATATTGACTCCTCCTTTGTTAGATTCGGTGTCACCCAGTTCTTATGAACCACACTTCTAATCTTCCTTTCTGTAACAGTCTCAAAATTTTTGAGCTGGGGATTCATAGGGGTTATATATACTTTTCTTCTCAAGATGTCCTCATTATTTGCTCCCCTGGTCTTCCTGAAACATAAGTTCCAGATTCTTCTTTCTAAGAAATAATTTCAAGTCAATCAAGACCTTACTAATATCTGCTTTTTTATTTGGTACAAATTTAAACCCTTCATAAATAGGTTGAAAAAGTATCGTTTATTTCCAAAGTAGTGTAGTTGTAGATGCAATAATCATTTTTGGTCCATACATATCCATCCTTACTAATTCCATTACTACTCTTCTGTTGTTCAGGGTGGTTCAATGGGGTATTTAATAGTGCCTGTATTTGTTGTGTACAGGTCCCTTCCCCCCTGGTAGTTTTTTTGAAAATTATTTTGATTAAAATTATTTTGGTAATTTGCCTGATGGTTCCTTTCATAATTGTTTCTAATCCTTTCCGATCTTCTCAGCGGTGGAAAGGCCTCATATTCACTATCATTCCTTACATTATTCATACCATCATTTTCCATCCCCTCTCCATCCTTATTGTAAGCACCCCACCCTTCCCTTGTAGAAAAAATACCTCTTGGTTTGGGATAGTGTATATTTTCTTTATATTCGTTCAAGTCTCTTTCTAATTTCCTACACTTTCTTTGGAATATAGATTCTATACTCTTCTCAATACTACTAAGTGTCGAAAAATAACTCCTTTTGCTCCCCTCCACTGTAAACAATAAATCGTTAGTTATTAAATTGTTGACTTCGTCAACCTTTATGCAGCCCTACCATCACTCTATCATTTTCTTTAATTATAGCTTTTAAAATGTTAAAACCACAGTTGTCAAAGATTGCCACCAATTCACCATGGAAGTCACTTCCAACTTTTACTTTATTCGGGTATTTGCACACCCTTAGGCCCTTGGGCACTATTTTCAAATTCAAACATTCATTTAAGTAAGTGTCTCTCTCTAAGATTTTTTTAAATAAACAGTAAATAAGCACATTAAGATTGATATATGTCATAAGATGAATGCACATCATTTGGTCTCCTTTTTCCATTATTACATTATTAAAAAAAAAATTAATGAATTATATTGTAACTTTGAAAAGTCAGTTGTATGACTGTCCTTGTTACTTGTCATTTTTAGAAGTAGCACTTGTTGTTATAATGCCAAACCAGCAGCAGCCAAATCAAAAAACTAACAGCTCTCCCTCCCTCGTCTCACTCCAGTATTCCTTCACACATATGCATTATTCCTCTACATAGTCATTATTGTCACTGTTGTGTCGTGTATACTGGAATATCCAGTTCACCTTCTTTTTTCTTTTTTTTTAGCGTCAGGCTGTACAGGACCTACTTCATCCCACTTCATCCATTCACACTAGTTTTCGCAAATTGCGCCTCAAGGTAAGGAAAAGAAAAGAAAAGAAAAAGAAAGGTGACCGGGGTGCCTCGCTCGCTCCTCCCATTTCTCAAGAAGTTGAGTTTAGTTTGAAAGGAAAGCTTGTCAATCTTATCTCACTTGCTCCACACGAAAGCTCTTCCTCTTCCTGAGTAACAGTGCCCTCCTCGTTCTCCATAATCAGTACGACAAATACAACCAAAAGGAGACAAGTATAAAACAATACTTCACCCAAAAAAAATAAACTTGTCGAGGAAATAAGGCAACCTCTGTTCTTCCTTAAAATATTTTAATGTTCCACCACAGGTAAATAACACGCCATCCAGGAGCACAAAACACAGCAACAGCAACAACACAAAGAGCATGCCAATTCATTTCACCTAGTATAGGCTTATATTTGGTGGCTCTTCCCATCTTAACTTCATTTTCGATTGCTTTTATTAAGCTAGGAGGGTACCCTCTCGCTACAAACATCTTCATCAAGATCTCACATTCTGATTCAAAATCTTCTTCTCTAGAGCACATACGGCTCCCCCTCACATACTGGCCCTTAACAATGCCTCTCTTATGGTGGTATGGGTGTGCGCTATCAAACGCCAAAAACAAATTTGAATAAGATTTCTTTCTAAACACTTTGGAATAAAAATTATCTTGTCCCTTTCCTATAAAAATATCGAGATATCTTAAACAACTTGGGTCCTTCACATATGTGAATTTCAGAAAAGAAGTGGACTGACTAATATATTCATAAAATGCTGCAAATTCTGCATCAGTACCTACCCATAGAAAACACATGTCGTCTAGGTATCTTTTATATAATTTCCAGCTCTTCTTGTAAGGTGAATTCATGACAAATTTACTCTCCCAAGCTGACATAATAATATTGGTATAAATGGGGCACATCTTGCCCCATCGCTATCCCTTGCTTCTGCTTGAAAAATTCGCCATCATAAAACAAAAAATTATTGCTTACAACTAATTCCATTAAGGTTAAGATCAACCTGAAATCATTATTGGTGAATTTACCATAGTTCACCAAACCTTCCTCAAACCATTCTAGACCTTCAACAAAAGGGATAGAGGAGAAAAGGTCAACTATGTCCATAGTAATGAACATAATCTTCTCATCAAAAATGCCCTTATTCAAATTTTTCAACAAGTCCCAGGAGTCTTTTACTATCCCTGAGCTTTCCTTCACCACCATTTTTAACTTTTCATCCAGCCATTTTGCAAGGGGTGCCACAGACCCTTCAGAGGCTATAATCGGTCTCAATGGTGGATTATTCACATCCTTATGAACTTTAGGGACCCCAAAGATCGTGGGTACTCGGGGTTTAGTTACGTTTAAATATTTATACAAATTCATGTCAATACTTCCTTCAAGGAGTAGATCATTCAGAGCTAACCAAATCTTTTATTGCCTATATTGATCTCATTCAGGGAAGAACATTCATACCTATCCTCATTTTTAATATTTCCAACATTTTGGTCATGTATAAAGACTGGTCCATTATCACTGTACCTCCCCCCTTATCAGGTTTAATTACTCTAAAGGTAGGGTCATTAGATAATTTGTGGAGTAATATTGACTCCTCCTTTGTTAGATTCGGTGTCACCCAGTTCTTATGAACCACACTTCTAATCTTCCTTTCTGTAACAGTCTCAAAATTTTTGAGCTGGGGATTCATAGGGGGGTTATATATACTTTTTCTTCTCAAGATGTCCTCATTATTTGCTCCCCCCTGGTCTTCCTGAAACATAAGTTCCAGATTCTTCTTTCTAAGAAATAATTTCAAGTCAATCAAGACCTTACTAATATCTGCTTTTTTATTTGGTACAAATTTAAACCCCTTCATAAATAGGTTGAAAAAAGTATCGTTTATTTCCAAAGTAGTGTAGTTGTAGATGCAATAATCATTTTTGGTCCATACATATCCATCCTTACTAATTCCATTACTACTCTTCTGTTGTTCAGGGTGGTTCAATGGGGTATTTAATAGTGCCTGTATTTGTTGTGTACAGGTCCCTTCCCGCCTGGTAGTTTTTTTGAAAATTATTTTGATTAAAATTATTTTGGTAATTTGCCTGATGGTTCCTTTCATAATTGTTTCTAATCCTTTCCGATCTTCTCAGCGGTGGAAAGGCCTCATATTCACTATCATTCCTTACATTATTCATACCATCATTTTCCATCCCCTCTCCATCCTTATTGTAAGCACCCCACCCTTCCCTTGTAGAAAAAATACCTCTTGGTTTGGGATAGTGTATATTTTCTTTATATTCGTTCAAGTCTCTTTCTAATTTCCTACACTTTCTTTGGAATATCGATTCTATACTCTTCTCAATACTACTAAGTGTCGAAAAATAACTCCTTTTGCTCCCCAATCGAAAATGAAGTTAAGATGGGAAGAGCCACCAAATATAAGCCTATACTAGGTGAAATGAATTGGCATGCTCTTTGTGTTGTTGCTGTTGCTGTGTTTTGTGCTCCTGGATGGCGTGTTATTTACCTGTGGTGGAACATTAAAATATTTTAAGGAAGAACAGAGGTTGCCTTATTTCCTCGACAAGTTTATTTTTTTTGGGTGATATATATATATATATATATATATATATATATATATATATATATATATATATAGATATATATATATATATGTATATATATATATATATATATATATATATATATATATATATTTATATATATGTCTATATGTGTATATGTAGATATATAATTGCATATTTCTGTTATGTCTATGGATATTTATCTATACACACATCTATCTATCTATATATATATATATATATAAAAGTTACAGCTGTACAAGACAACATACATTTGCTATGCGCAGGTGCACTTTCATCTCCTTATTCTGAGTTACATATGTTTACAGGCACTTCTTTGGGATTACATGTGCCTTATTCCTTATGAAAGCACCACTTTGATGGAATCCGGTTAATGAACCCATGCGAATGTGGTCACCTTTACATGTATAAATGTTGGCTTTCACGCACAGAGGCATTCATTACACAATTAATATGTGCTATAGTTGTACTTGAACCGGAAATGCCTTTACGTTGGGTGGATGCTGTAACCACTACACTATTGTTGTTCTGGCTCATTTATATGTATACCCATGCTTCATAGCTACTCTGACATATGCCTCACCGCTTCCCTTACACACCAGGCATCCATTCTCCTGCTGGGAAAACCACAGTACTACACTTAGGACATTCCCTGTTTCCTTCTGCTCTGGATCCGTGCTGCATGTCTACTCAATCCAAGGATATTCAGAATTCAGAACTCCTACGCTTATAGTCCTCACACATACGCGTGTTTCATTGTCAGGGTGTTCATGTGCTGGTCCGGGTTTAGGCTCATCTGACTGGTGACTAGAACTCCCCTGGCACTGTTCAAAGATCAGACGTAGCACGTGGACAGAGTTAGTCCAGATTTTAACATTCTACCTGTGTTTACAGACACAGGTGTTTGGTCACCTCTGACAACATTATTAGGTCGCCGCTACATAATTTAGGGTGGGGAGTGGTTCCACTACATAATGCAGGTTGGGGGGGGGGGGGGTTCCACGTGTTTCCCTTCCCATTTGACTATTTCATTCATTTATAGATACAATGAATATTATTCTGGACATCAGTTATAAATTCACTACAGGTATGCAATAGTCCTGTCAACAGATGTGACAGTTGGTTGGTGTACTTATGTGTACGGACCTCTGTGATACTAAATGCATCTATTAAATGCATCTATTACTCTTCATTGTTGTAAGTAGTCATTCTCATTCAACACCTTTCCTCCAAAGGTCATTGGCTTTGTGAGTGGTTAAGAGGCTGGCCAGTTATTGAGTGAATGCTCTGACCATTGGTAGCACTGACGTTGTCATATGTGCAGGTTGCAATGTATTCTGGGGACAATGGTTGCCACCTTTTCAAATGGCCAAGATGGGACATTTTCGGAACACACATCAGATTTTTAAGGCCGACACATACCCACGGTCAGTACAAAGGATAGAACTTTACTTATTTGCCTACATAAAAGCCTATTGTTGTAGCGGTTTAGTTGCTTATTCTGTTTCTTATAACATTTAGGTATTTTAGATACAGAAATAATTATTTTATGCAACTATTACATAACATATGGGACATAATTATGTCTCAGGACATTTTCCATTTTTAATATGTTTTGTCAGGACACAACTGTCCAAAGAGGGACTGTCCCTGGCAAAGTGGGACAGATGGTAACCCTACTGGGGACACCAGATTGTTTGGGCCAACACATAGGCACGGTCAATGCAGGATTAGAACATTCATTTGTTTCCTAGCTGTGAGCCTATACCTTTGGCACTTTTGTTGTTTGCCTGTTTCTTTTATGAATTACGTTTATTCTATCCTGACGTGACCGCTTTAGGCAACTGTTACATGCAGTATGGTACATAGTTATTTCCTACAATCACAGGACATTTGGCATTCTATCATCGTTGGTCAGGTCACACCTACACACACATTACTTGTCCCTCACACAGTGGATCAGGGGGTATCCTGTTTACGTCAGTGCCTTCATCACCCATATACCATGTGCCACTATGCAAATGTGTGCAATATATTCTCTCGCTTATTCGTGTCGGGACACATGCATCACGGGCAGGTGTTTGATCCTGGGTAGTAGGTTCTGCATGACCATCTAGGGCTGGACAGTCTCGTGCACCACTACTGCACATTCCAACTTGTATCCAGATATCTACAGGACTGGACATCGTGTCTTCATACCCATTCTAATGTTTACATAGGTTACTTATCCCATGAGAGATATCCCAATAATTTAACAAGACCAAAACAAGACCAATAACGAACATTCTTCTGGCGTTACGAAAATGTGCTGGGGGTTTTACATGCAAGGGATACATAGTTTGCAATCCTGAAACCGCCTAGGGTGACACTACCTACTACATATGCATAGTGGTCACTGTGTGTAGATGTGGCTGCATCAAACTAGTAGGCCAAGTATGGCTAGATTTGGTGGACGTTCAGTATGGGGCAGGTTGTGTGCTGTGGAGGGGATGCTAGGTAGTCCATTATGCATCAAGGTGTGTTGCATTTGATATGGTCAGTTCCATCAGGACCAATCTGTGGGTTTGTGCTGGTGACATGTCTGTACATTTGTATCGCACATTTTAATATTCATATGTTTGTGGGATTGTGTTCTACAGTATGGCCTGTCTGGTTGTATTGCAGATGTGTATACATGTTTTTGTGTTTCTTTCTGCTTCACCCACTGCTCCCTCATATACCTCCGGTTTACCTATTCTGCATACAACACAGTGTCGCCTTGGAGGATTATACCATTACCCATCCCCCCACACACATATTCCTGACACTCCATCCATCACTGCTTTGGTTGATGGCCCATGACATGGTCAAGGTAACACACTGCATACCCTACATATGTCAGGTACCTGTATGGTTGTATGGACTACCCTGCCAAGTTTGACTTTCCATATGCTATACCTCACGCACATAGGTACACGCCCATACTTAACTTTCATGACATGGTTGGTATATCCAGGTAATACCAGTTCAACTGTGACACATCCTGACAAGTTCGGCTTGGACCGCTGATGTGCGGATTTTGGCCGACTCTTCTAATCATTGGTAGGATGCCACCTTTTCCTATGTCCAGGATGGGATATATTCCGGACACATATCAGAGTGTACTGGACAACACGTACCCACAGTAAACACTATGGATAATACTGTTCCTTTCAGCCTACATGTTGCCTTATTGTTGTAGCAGTTTAAATGCTCCTTCTCTTTCGTTTACATGCTTATTCTATTTCCTGTCACATTTGGTATGTGAAATACAGACATACCTATTGTATGTGACTATTACATGCGTTGTGGGATATAATTCGGTCATACGGTCGCTAGATATTTACATTTATCGTGTTTTTTGTTATGGACACTTCTGCCCAGCTGTGTACCCTCCCTCACAATATGGGTCAACTGGTGACCCTGATCATTGGGCTGGACGTACTTATTGGCGGCACGCTAACATATGATGCATTTGACTTCCACTTGGTATAACTATCTACACTGCTTTGGACTACGGGCACACGGTTTTCAAAGTCATTTGTTCGCGGGATAGGGACCCGTTATTCCTTACCGTGCATTTGTGTTTGCTTCTTCATTTTGTGTTCGCAGGAACTGTCTTGCATGC
Source organism: Protopterus annectens (assembly GCF_019279795.1). Classification (NCBI taxonomy): domain Eukaryota; kingdom Metazoa; phylum Chordata; order Ceratodontiformes; family Protopteridae; genus Protopterus; species Protopterus annectens. The sequence continues at coordinate 576,115,848 of NC_056745.1, read as the reverse complement.
TTTGCATACGTTTCAGTATCCACGGATACTGACAGATGTGATTACTATTGCTTGCAAATTGTTATATGCAAGCATTTTAGGTTGCACGTCGACAGCTGACATTTCCACACCTCCGTGCGGCACTTCAACACGCCCTATGTACTCGCGCTCCTTTCCTATGCACGTGGCTGAGGTGGCAGTGCACCTTCATTAATATGCATTTGGCGGTACTGCGCCATCTTCATGCCACACGGTCAGCGCAAGCCTAACGCCGGCCTTGCGCCGAGCTTCATGAAACCTGGGTATAGATAGATATAGGTACAGATATATATATATATATATATATATATATATATATATATATATATATAGATATATATATATATATATATATATATATATATATATATATATATATATATATATATATATATAGGTAACACACATATAAATTTATAAATATATATATATATATATATATATATATATATATATATATATATAAATATATATATAAATAAATATATATATATATATATATATATATATATATAGAGAGAGAGAGAGAGCTACATAAAGGTGTAGAGTGATGTCCACCCTTCAAATATATCTGTATAACACAGTTACATAATGGACACACGCAGCTACATCAAAGCTGACATTTCTGTAATATATATCTATATATTGGTTTACATCCAATTGGTCATGCAGCCAAAGGTCGATCCGACAGAATTCTGAAATGAATTGTCGAATCTCATTCGCGCGAATGTCACGCGCAACAACAAATTCAAATTTCCCAATCGCACAACCGCCACAACAAGCGCTACCATGGGTCGAGAGGGGGTTATAGAGGCCTGGCCAGCATTCGGTATTCTCGGGTTTGACATCCGTAGCTTTGACATTCTGAGGTCCTGGCATTCTGCAGTCGGCATTTTTGCTTTCGACCATCGGCCGTACGCGCAAATGCATGTACACCCTATATATCTTTATCTGTTTCTATATCTCTATCTCTACATATATATATATATATATATATATATATATATATATATATATATATATATATATATATATATATGTGTGTGTGTGTGTGTGTGTGTGTGGTCTATATTAAATCATCAAACGCATAGAAAAGTGAACAATGATTTATCAACCCCATGTAAACAAATGCTTACAAACTTGAATGTTTAGGACAGTGATTTTTTTTCCAAGGGAAAAAAATCGCTGTTCCAAAAAAAAAAAAAAAAAAAATCACTTAAAACATAACATAAAATGGGGGGGCTTTGCCCCCCACACCCCTCTGCTTAAATATACCAACTCCGAGATCGCACTACAGTGACAGAAACAGCAAAGTAATGTTCACAGCCAAGCGATTTCTTTCCCAATGAAAGAATTGACTTATATGCCACTTCGTCATTTTGCTTTTTCGTCTTTTCAAGTTCGATCAAGACACATTCATAATAATGCATTTTCAGTCATCTAATAGGAACCCTATATCTGCATATGTGCATGTGGGGATGCCACACCTACACGCGGAATGCTGTGGTTAACTGCATCTACACACACAACTGTTGTCTGATGGTAAAAGACCACAGACACATAATGACATAATCCACCCAACCGCAGAACCCTGTGCCTGTGGAATCTCACACTGTAGACTGACAGTGGTAAGCAGATGATGTAATGTGCAATGGCTGCAATGTAGGACTTGGACAGGCCATATTGTCACTAGCCAATTCTCCCCCTAGCAAATGGCCAGAAATAGTGATACTGGTCCTTGTACACACATAGCAGGGGTATTAACAGGTACCCACTGCTACAACAAAGTAGGTTCATTCTGCAGGCCCCACAGGCTGTGTAACACAAGGTCATTTTGCGTAGCCCACAAGTACTGTGGCTGCAGCCACATGTACATCAAATGTAACCGGTGGTGCATGCAACTAGTAATGTGAGCTGTAGTGTGTAATAGTAAACAGGTAGTGGTTTTAATCTCACATCAGCCACATTGTGTGTATGTATATATTTCCCATACAGCAGTACAGACATGTCTATCAGGCCTATGTCTGTGCAATAGTCAATCATTTTATGGACTTGAGACTAGTGTCCTCCACAACATTGGTGTCCCTGTCAACAACTGCTGATGTCATCCATCTCAACAGTACTGGCAGACACTCTCAAAAGAGATAACCTTAGTGGCACGTGTGATAAGTACTTAGTGCTATAGTGTATAGTACTCAATAGGTAGGGGTTCTAATCACAATCAAGACAATTCTATGTGTGTGCAATTATATCCCCTTTCAGCAGTGTGCCTGTCCTGCCTAACTGTGTGCAATGATTATACATTTTAAGGCCCGATGCCTACCTGTCAACACCCCATTGGCCTCCTTTACAAGGCCTTCTGATATCATCCTCCGTAACAGCACTGGCTGTCAATCTTATAACAAATAAGCTTTGCACTGCTTGTGATAAGCACTTAGTGCTCTAGTGTATACTACTAGATAGGTAGGGGTTCTAATCTCAATAAGGGTAACTGAGTGTGTGTCAATATATCTCCTTATCTCACCTATTTGTGTGTAATGATTATACATTTTAAGGTCCTATAAATAGCTCCTGGTCCTAAATAGCCCACATCTACCTAGGCATAAATGCTCTCTGCTACCACCTACACTTGTATGTACAGAACACCTAGGTGACATATCAAGGGTAGCATGCCTTGTCACAGGTATGCATGCAGGATTATGCTGCTCCCCTCCATTGTCCCTGAAACATTGTTCTACACAGATGCACCTAGGTAACCATGCACATATACAGCTGTATCTTGCTGATGTTATATTTCCACTTTGCTGCCATGCCATCCTGAGCCACTGTATTGCCACCAAGTATCCACAGTGTAGCCACTCAGACCCCTGGAACAGAAACATACAAAGTTCTGTGAGACTCCTGTCAGTCTGCTGCACTACTGCCAATCTAACATCATGCAACAAAGGTGCAAACATTTTGATGTGTACTCATGACACATGCCAGCATACAACACCTATCATGGCATAACACTACCACATTACAAAATGTCATGTAATATATTGTAGTCACACTGTGCATCACTCACATATTTTCATATCCCTGCATTGATGGTATGGATGGTAGGGATGTGGTACATGTATCATCACATGCACAATGTGTGGTGTGGGGATGCCAGAGGCCTAGGCTGTGCCAAACAGTTCACATTGTGTGTGTGAGTCAGGAAGGGGTGCTGGTCAGCTGGGCCATGGAGAAGTGCCATGTGTCTGTTGGTGACCTGCTTGTGACAGTGATGTTTGAGTGTGTGCGTAAAGACAGTCAAGCCATGTGCTAGCCCTACATGTGGGTATGTTGGACAGCTGTGGACTGTACATAGCAGAATGGACAGCTCACCATCTCTGGCCATGAACACAGGAACTGGCTCTGCTAGGAGTGATATTGGCACCACCATGCCCAGGGTCAGATGCAGTACTAGTTGCTGACAGTAACTGATGCATGCTGGGCCTGTGTCCCTCACGGAACCACCCAGGACTATGTGTCCATGGCCTGCCACATCATGGTGTGGACAGCACCTTCCCTCCTATAGTGCTGGAGGTACTGCCACTACAGGAGTATGAGTGTGCATGGCCACATGGACTCTCAGCAGATGTTGTTGCTGACCTAAGGCCACTTGTGTGATGCCCTACTCCCACCACATGTTCTAGCACAGACAATATATGGTCAAGGACTGACAATGTCTCACCCCACCGTCTGTCTACTACATCAGTGAAATGATGCATGGCATCCCCAATGTGGTGGAGAGAGTCATGGATGTCAGACAGTGATGTATCCATGATCCTGAGCATCCATCTGGTGTTGTGTTCAGAATGTGCCTGAGCCTCTATGATCGACCAAAATGTACGTCGAGTGACCCATGATGTGACACCTGTGACAGGTGGTGGATGGCCAGCAGTCATCTTTCGAGCACCCCTGTCAATCTGCCTGTGTGTGACCTCACCAGCTCTCTGGTTATGGCTAGTGTCTACACTCACCGATGCCACACTCTCCTGTTTGATGCCACCACACTCTGACTGCCGGATATCTGCGGCCATAGGGGACTAGGTATGGGTAAGCATACTGAATGTGTGTGGGGACAATGGGGAGGAAGTGGGATGTCTACCCATGAGACAGATTCAGCCCCCACCAACCCCACCTGTGCCTCACTATGGCCACCATCATCCTCTGAGTCTGATGAGACACTGACATCAGGTTGTGAGAGGGACACACTCCAGTCCCTATGGCCACCTGTGAGGAGGAAGACAAAATAAATGCATTAATACCTGCACTATTATGTATGGTGATCCACACACATGCATACAGGTGAACAGCCACAACTGCAATATACATACAACATCTTATATTTGAACCCATGCACAACACATAAGCAGACTACAACATAGACAGGCAAGACAGGCCCTTTATAATGTCTGGTTAATGTTGCCAATACTAAACACCTGTGAGATAAGCAATATGTCAGTGTATGTCATAGACCTACATCTAAAACACAATGCACCTGTTTTGAGCACACTATTGCCCCCTGTATAGCAGACTGCAAAGACCTTCACAAAAATAAGTGCAAAAATGTTACTACTCCTGCAAATACACTACTGTGATTACCGATTCATTGCACTTTAGTTAACCCCTCCAAAACTGAACATACAAGTATTGTATTCTGGCTAAACATACCAGTTGTGTCTACAGAAAAATTGCAGCCCTTACCATTCTTAGGGTATATATGATGCATAAAAAAACCAGTATCATACTCATCGGGTACAGGACTTTGGACTCCAGCCCCACCTGACATACCTATGGAAATGTGAGGGAGAAGTATTGTCAGCAATACCAAATGTGGCATTGTTACAGGATAATATGTGCCTATATCAGCATGTACGGTAGGTACTGTGATACTGCCTACATGGTTGAAATTCTGAGTATGTGTGCACAAGTGTGCATTAAAAACAAACCCTCCCAATGCAGATTGAGCTGACATCCATGTACTGGTATGCAGAGGCTGCAAAAATGACTGATACAATATTACCGTGATGAACACTGGAGGCTTACCTGGACACTCCTCTGCTGTGAATGCTGTGGCACCCACCTCCACAATGTATGGGGTGATGCATGCTTGGGAGCTGGTGGTTGATCCCAGGTTTGCCAGGAATTCCTCTGTGGCAGAGAGTGGTTGCTCTGCTTCAGGCCCTTCACCAGTGGCAGTATGGTCCATGACCACAGCAACAGCCCTTTGCCATCCAGCATTTACCGTATCCATTGCCTGGTGTTGGATCTACTCATAGCTTTTGTCCTGTAGCCCTACTTGGTTGACTGATGTGATGAGGTCAGCCCATAGTGCTGCACAATGTTCATGATTCTGGCGACTCTTGGACAGGAGAATGTTGTGATGCATTCTGAGGCTATTCAGGATAACATTATTTTCAGCAGCTGAAAACAACGTGTGCCTCCGTCTATACATCTTGTCTGAAAGACAAATAGAGGGGAACACATCACAGGACCACATACATTGCTATCCACTATTTACAGACCCTGCACATCCAAATTGGCCTGCACTATCCACTGCTACCTCCCACATCAGACCCCACCATCTATCAACACAGCATGTATGTGGCTATCTGCAACATAGCATCAATACCAGTTATGTCCTTGTGTGCCATGACAGATTGTGCTGTATGTCTCCACTCCCATCATTGCCATATACTGTGGTGTGTCCTCTATGGGCAACATCCCAGTATCATGTTATACAGCCACTGTCAGACAAATAAGTGTGTGTCATTACAAGTATTTGGTGACAGTCCAGTAACACCTATGTGCATTGCAAACGTGCTGTAAGGTATCTTCCCTCTATGCGTCCTACTTCTTTAGTACCTAGATGTTTGCAGAATGTGTGCGTTTGCTTGATATATGTGGTCCTTTTGCCAGAAACATGTGGCTGTCTGACAAACAGTTGGACAATAATTACTAGTTGTTCTCAGAATGTAGAGAATGTGACTGTCACTCACCAGAACCCTCAGAAAACAGTTATGATACAGTAATATCTGTTACTGTATTCATACCCTTACTTTATATGACCAACATGTACACTCTGTCACTGAGTTTGGGCCTGTGTCCCCCCACTAATAATGGCTATGACCTGAATTCCTGCTATAGGAGGTTGCCAGGTATGAAAAAGACCAGCAACTCCACCAAGTCACCATTTAATATTGGTAAGCACTTTTGACTGGAACCCCAGCCTTCATCAGGCCCAGTCTAACGAATGCTGGGGATCCAGTTAAAAGTGTTTACCAATATTAAATGGTGACTTGGTGGAGTTGCTGGTCTTTTTCTTATTAGTTCATGTCTGTTTTTTGGGTTGCCAGGTAGGCTAACCATACTTGTCAAGTGGTGAGATACGAATGTCAGCAAAACAGTGACCTAGCCAGAGTACATCAGGGACAGTCAGGGACACCTGTGCAATGTCTGAACTATTCCTGTGTGATATTCATAGACTGAGATGAGCTGAATGACAGTACATCATATGATATGACAGCTCAGTCCACCCTTACTTACTGTCACTATGTCTAACACATACTCCAGTAGCATTCATGCAGGAGTCGACCATTGTAGGAGGGAGTGAGAGGGTCAGAACTGTGATTTAAGTCACAGCAGGCAGAGTTCAGAGGCATGCCTGTAGCTGTTGGACAGCAGATTATCACCAACATGTCATTCCCAGAGATGTATTATAGGCCTACTGTTGTCATCCCTATTCCCCATAACTGCATCCTCCCATCAGTATTCCATTAGATGGAGACTTGTATTATATACCTGGTAGAGTGCTGTACCTGGTAGAGTGATGTAATCCTTTTGTGCACAAATCCTCAAGAAAAATGCTTCTGAAATTGCTGTTTTGTCTTGGCAAAGCAAGTTACAGACCTATTTTCCATAGGCATCTGCTTGCCTTTTGTAGGTAAATGCTCAATAACAGGTGATTGCTTGTGCACCAGTCCATGTCTCAGACTTGCTAATTGCATCCAGAATAGATGGGTAGCACTTTCATTAGCCAATGACATGGCACAACAGTGCAATATTTAAAGTCTTCATGTAGGCCTTGGTCCTTTTCTTAGTCTGTAAGATGGACATCTGTAAGGTGCGGGGACTACAGCATCACACAGGGTAGGTACAAATACTGTCCACTGTTGAGATTTATGAGGTATGCCCAAAGTTTTGCATGCTATGTTTGGCCATTGTCAAATGACTTTTGTGATTATCTGGCTGTTCAGTGTTAAACATTGTGGGTTGAGGTCAGTGAGGGGGAAGAGGCATGCAAGTGCCAGACGTCATACCCATCACTATATGCATGCTGCTGCTCTAGCAGCTCTGAATGTTTGTAGAGGAAGACTGTAACACATGTACCTGTCTCTTGACATTTGCCCCATCCCTTTATGTATGGGTGTTGTGTGAATCCCCTGTTCTAGGGGGTTGTGAACTATGGTAGATTTGTTGCAGGTAGCTTAACATACAGCTGCATATGTTGCAGTCTGCAGCTGCTGCTTTTTGCCTAGGACTCATAGTGGGTAGTGTGAACTCTTTGGTGGACAACAAGCTGTATGTGTCACTGAGGAAGCAGTGTCAGCTCTGTCGTTATAGCACAGCCAGGGTCAGGGTACCCATAACAGTCCAGTCAAGGCATGTGGTTAAGGGACATCTGCTATGTAAAAGTGCCAATCAGAGAGTAGAAGATGAGATATAGGTATGCTATATGAATATGTGCAGTGTGCCCCTACCTACAGGCCTTTGACTTGCTAACATGAGTAGCAGTTAATTCAGTAACAGCAACCTGTTTTGTGAAAATTGCATGATTCAATCATTATTTGCTGTATTAACAAGAATGTAACTGAAGTGCAGCACACTGGATTCGAACCCAGGACTGTGGGTGGCAAAATGTAATACATGCAAGGCATTTAACAGACTGTGGGTATGAAATGGAGCAGTATGCATGGGTGATATTTCTTTTGTGGGACAGGTGCTTTTTTTTTTTAAGGACAGTGGAATGTTGGGGAAGGGATATAGATACATGTGTGGAGGTAAGTTGTGTAGGAGAGGTTGCCTTTGCAGACAGACAAGACAGCATACAGGGGCAGTGTGTGACATATGAGGGGGGTGAACACCTTGGACAGGGAGGGTGTTGCGGTATCAGAGATCCATGTGCCCCCAGATGACAGCAGGCGACTGAGCTCACCAACCCACTGGCAATCAACACTGCTCCTTCACTTTTCCAAAGGTGGCTGTGCTGAAGACTGGGTGCCGGGGCCACCATGCCCATCCAGGTTGGCCAGTTTGCCCTCAGGAGACTCTCATAACCACAATGGACTATCCTGCACACCATCACCAGTAGTTAATCCTGGGTGGCAACCCCCCCCTTCGTCCCCACTCCCAGGAGGGGAAGGGCCCCATACCCTGAGGCAGTTCCACCCATAGGTGGTGCAAGGCCAGCCAAGGGGGCACCACCAGTTTTGGTCTCAGACATGCTGGAACCTGCTACCATGGCCGTCTGAGGTAGGGTAGGCAGATAGCCAGGACATGCACAATGCTCTTTATAGGCACATTGAACAGCACTCTACACACACTTTCAGCTTTAGGGCTGTGGTTAACGTAAGGTTGAATAATAGGGGGGGGGACATAAGGTTGTTGACTGAATCCCTTGAATCTAAATGGATCTTGGAGCTGAGGGCTCATAGGAGCCCAGGGTTAAATGATATGGTTCCTTTGAAACCCACCCTACAAAAAAGGCGGGTAGTTTATTGATTGCTGATTGGTTGGCTTTTAATTTTAAAATAATGGTAATGTTTGTCCTCTTTATCTGATGAAGGGTATCACACCCGAAAGCGCTTATCCTTGGCTGTTTTGGTTGTTTTAATAAAAGAAGGAGTTAATCCAGCAGTGTCCTGCCATTCTTTTCTCTCCTTTTTGAACATAACATTGCATAGTATATGGAATGCAACAATAAGTGATATAACAGTATACTAAGAACAGTATACTTATGACTTGTTCCTGTGTGATGGCTGGGTGCATATTGGTTTTGATATTGCTTATGAAATATTTGGGGATGAAACAGACGTGAACATGGAGCCGGATTTATTAGCCAGCAGCTTTGCTATATCTTCAGCTTTAATATAGTGTAGTATAGATGGTATCCTCACTCACAATTAGCTCTGTGAACTGCAACTGCTGCATAACACATTTAAGATTATAGACATAGCTGAAAAAATCTTTGTGGGTGTCCTTGGCCAGGGTGGCTATTTTTGCTCAAATTTGGCCTTGGTGGTTTAATTAGACTGCTGATCTGCTTATTTAATGTAATGATGGGATTTCTAACATGCTGGGTGTTGCACAGTTTTTTTCCTTTTGTTATAAAACTTATTGATATTGAGTCTGACCAGGGAGGTTTGTTTTCAGGGTTTGCCCCGTGCTTGTTTCTACTAGGTACAGCTGTTTCTATGCAGTCATTTATATGCTTATATAATTTAAACAGTAAACTTTTTGAGTTTGGGGGATCTGAAACCTAACAGGATATCACTTAAAAGTAGAAAGTTTGCTTTGAAGAAATTTCTAAACATTCCAGTGAAAAGTTCTTGTTTTAGTTTTGTTTTGAAAGAGACTGCCTTGTGGTTGGACCTGAAAAGTGAGGATGATACACAAGGGTTGGAACATAATTCCTCCTTAGTTTTGAGAACAAAGTCAAGGAAGGTGTTTCTTTTGGTTTTTACTTTGACTTGTGTTAAAAGGGTTCAGGAATCTCTGGGGTGTTATATTAATGGTGGTATATGTTTTCCAAATGGGTAGTGGACTTCCCCTACATAGATGACTCAAGTGCATGTAAGTTGGTGCTGTGGCATTCCTGGGTCATAGATGGTGTTTTCTAGCTAGCTAGAATATTGTTCGGAACTTTGCTATTGGTGAGTCAGATATGAAGAACCTCTAGCATCATGCTGCTTTATCAGCCTTGATGAGAGCTTCTTCTATATTTAGTTTGACACAACTTCACTTTTTTCCATTCCTGCATAGTAGCTGGTCTAAACCTCTGGAAGACATTATAGTCCTGAACAGCTAGGTGCTTAATCCCTTTGTTACATTTCAGAGGCCTTTGTGGCTTGGGTAAGTTAAGCATCAAAATCTCAGCATATAATACATTATGTGTTTTATGTGGGCTGGGGAAAGCTATGTATTGGGGAGAAGTGCAGATGATCCTGGTATCATTGCTGTCTGTGAGACTTTGGCCTCCAGTGACATTATTATGCACATTTCTCACATGGTTTGATATGCTGTTTGAGTAATAGGTGGCCATCAGACAGCATGAGACAGTTCCTACATTGCCTCAGGATACCCATCTCAATCATGCTGGTGACAAAAGCTGTGGGAAAATGCTGGTCCATGGTTTTATCAGGTCTGATTTTGGTGGCGAACAAGTTGGTACCTGTTGGAGTATGCAATTAGGTTTGATTATGGGATGCAGGTGTAACAGTACATGCTGGGGGTAGGTAGTTTTGGATGACCACTTACTTGCGGAGAGGTGCCTTACTTATCTTGGGTTGGGGGGAACAATTGTCTCAGGTATGCCTTATTACAGCTTAGATGATCTCATTTGTGCTCACTGCAGTTCTCAATAGCTGCAATGAAGTCAGTTTGGCTAGGCAGACTTTGTAGCAAAAAAAACTCTTGCACACTCTACCAGGTGCTGAAGGAATCTTACAGTGGTGATCCAATGAGTGCATCTCAACATAGCTTATAGGAGATAAGTGAATTTAGTAAACAAATAAAAAAAAGGCAAAAACTCAAGCCAATGAAGTTCAGGGACACCGATTGTACAGCAACTCACAACACTCACACTTCTGTGAATCTAAACTACAGGTTTATGGAACCAGACCTCACTCTGTATCTTTTTGTGTAAATATGCCACAAGGTCAGAAAAAACAGAAACAAATATATCAAAATGAAGGTGACTTTAAGCACAGCTGAAACATGTAATAATAAGCTAGAAACTATATAAAAATGTTGTTTGTACCACAGACAATGCAGTACATCACAATACTCTTACTGCTGTGAGTCTAACTACAAGTCTATGGCATCAGACCAGGCTAAAGTTACAAACAACTGTACTTTTGATATAACATATGGCAAGTGGCAGAAAACACAGAAATACAAGTATCAAAATGAAGGCAACTGTAAGTGTAGTTTAAATATACAAAAAGTCAGAAAATACATGAAACATAGGCTAACTAAAGCCTTAAGAGTCTACTGGAATGGTCCTCCCAATTTTTTCTGTCAGTTCCTAGTTAAATGAGGAGAGCAGCTGAGACAGGGAGGAGCTTTCAAGGCCAAATATACAGTAAGGACTGTCACTTCAAAATCCACCAAGTTTAAAAGCACAATAGAGAAATGGTGGGTGGACAGCAAACAAAACTGGTTCAAATTGTAAGATAAGTTCAGTAGTGGAAATGCAATTCTGTGGTTATGAAATGGAGTCCAAATGCATTTGGTTTTAGCTTTAACAGAGCTTCAGCTTCCAAAAGTCTTAAAGACAAATAGCTGAATGCTCATACAGTATCAAATATTAAGTAAAATGAAGGCTGAAAAGAGGTAAAGCTCAAGTCAGTGATGTTTATCTTCCCAAAACTGCAGAAATCCCTACTCTCTCTATGTTTATTGATCACAAGTGCTAGATAAAATTCATACAACTGGCCAAAACTATATGCTTGTTCTAAGCTGGAAGAGTGATTAAAGCACAATAATTAGATGCAGTAAGCAAGCAATAATGCCCAACAGGCTGTTATTCACACAGTAACACATAACCTGGAGGGCATTATTGCTCTTAGAGAATAGGTTGTCTGTAAAATTGTTGTGTTTTACATACTTATTTTTTTCCTTACTATATTTTTATACATATTTTATACTTACTCAAGTATATGTAAACGGTGTTGGAGGAAATATTTTACATCCAAAATATAACATTTCCAAAAAGATATCCAAATATTTACTTAAGTTTGGTCCCTTACTCCTAAAATGTGTGGTTTGTTGCCAATCATTCTGGCGTGAAGTAATTAAATAATGACATATATTTGAGTTTCAGACTTAATTTCCTTCAGAAAATGCATGAAATACAAATCATGTTATTCAAGCAACTTTCTAATTTTATAAGGGAATATTTAAAATCTGTATTTTTGAGCCTTTATCCCCCCCCCTTTATTTTAAGCTTTATCCAGAAGTCTTGAGTTACAAGGATGAGAGGTATGCCAACCTCTTAAATGCTGCTGCTACCACTGCTCGATCAATCGATCTCACTCTTCACACTCTCACACACGCACTTTCACTTTAATGCATGCAAACACGTATACACTCATGTGCATACAGAAATATAAACACACACACATGCATGCACTTTTCTTTATTTTTTATGTTTCTTTTAATTTTACTAAACAACAAAGGTGCACAAATAAACACACACACTTAATATATATTTTTTTAATTTTGCACTCACTAAACAGCAAAAGCACTCCTTAGCAAGCGTAAGACCATTTCCTTTCTTTAAGTCCAAGCTTCAAACCACCTTAATATGCTGCCATGAAGCAGCAAACTCATTTTTCAGTGGGCATTACCTGTAGGTTAACAGCTTGCTTAGGAACATTCATTCTCCAATTAGGGTGCCGATGTATAGGTCGCCTGTTCTCTAATCCTGATTAATGCACTTAACAGTACAGAAAAATAACAATGTAAACTGTAAAACCAAATCAATTTATAACTGTAGCTTGAGAATCAAAAAAGAGATAGTAAAAATTTAGAAAAATGAGAGAACCACTCAAAACCGATTTAAATCCATGGGCACAGCACAGAAGTCACTGGAAAAAATGTAAAAATGGTAAAATGCCTTCTATTGAAAGCTGTAACTTAAAATGCAGAGAAAACACAATACAATACAAAATGTTGCAGTGGGAGGCATTCTAACCCCTGTCCCCTAGAAGAATAGTCCTCCATCAGCCATATACTCTCACCCTTCCTTGGCTGGCTCCTTTAGCATCTGGGCAGTTAATCAAATGCATCTGGGTCCTTGTCCAGGCTTCATCCTTCTGTTCCAAAGACTGAGCTCATGTGCAGACTTGGTTTAAATTATGAGGTAACATGGATGACTTTATAAAACTTTTAGAATCTACTGTCCATTTCTTTATTAGTGGTAATGACAGTGTTTTCAAGGCCAGCTGCATTCATTGTATCTCTTAGCGCTGCATGTACTAACCAAGGTCACATTCTTGACAAAACCTCTATGTCATATATATTAACCAATTTTTCCTGGGTGGGCTTTGCCATTTTTTTTGCTCTAAAGTAGCCTTTATGCTGTGTAATATCTCACATATCAGACAGAGTGTTATCAGAGCAATATGGTCTACATAATCATTTTTAAGAATCACATGCTTTTTTAAGCACTTGTAGGTTAATTATAATCATTTGTGATATGTGTGCGCTCAGTTTGGAAAGTTTTCTTCTGAGTGAAAAATCCTTCCCGACAGCAACTACTTGCATTGTTGCTCCAGTTACAATCATCAGAACCAACATGCAAACGATATTACTGAAATAATAATAAACATGTATTTGATATGTAGCATGTGGCAGTGGTCAACATGTTGAAAACCGGTAGACAGAACATATATAACCTGCTTTCTGATTTCCTGGAAGACTGTTCCTCTCTGAGGGTTGATGCTACAGACCTACACAAAAATGCAGTAAGTTTGTATCCTAATGAAAACGAAAGTGAAAATTCAGCACAGCTCAGTCAACATCCATAACCATTATCATGACTGGCCTAACTAGTGTGTTTGACTACACACTAGAGGCACAACAGACATGTAGTCATAGTTCTTCTTAGTCCAAAACTTAAAATATATTGTGTTCAAGCACAATGGATGCCCCAAGTGAACCTATTCGACAAGACTTCCTGCTACCTGTGTCAGTCGAAATTTGGATATAAACTGCTCAACAGATTAAACAGTGTAGGTGCACAAAATATCTAAATGTTTTATGTTCAAACTTCTGTTTATGCCATTATGTGAATGAACAAATTCGAGTCTCTTGTTGCGTATACTTAGTTATATACAAAAGCACCTCAGAGTCATTAAATTAAACTACTATTTATAATGGAAAATAGCCCAATGTATTCAGCTACACACATTCACCAACCAACACATGTCAAGATGAATCACATACTACAGTGAGTTGGCAGCAATGCAGTAAAATTAACTGACATAAAGTGCCCATGCCCATTAGAAAAACGGGTGCAAAATATACCATTCATCTGTCCAGATTTTCAGAAAATGTCTAGAATGTTGCCATATACTTTTGTTTGAATCCTTATAAAATTTGTGTTTTTCTGGCAAATCATTAAAGCCTGAAGTCACTAAACAGTGACAGACATTCGAGTTTCAGACATCATATCCTTCAGAAAATATTTATATTCTAACAACTTATAAGAGCAATAATTAAAATCTGTCCCTGATTTTGGGCCTTTGTTCCCCCATTATTGCTGGTGTTATACAGATTTCTTGTACCAAGAGGTTGAGGATTATGTTAAAAGCCAGAAGCCAGCCTGCTTATAATAATGAAGTAGATCTACTAATGTAAGAGCCATAGTAAGTAAAAGGGTCAGTTTATCATTAACACTGCTGGGCTTGCATTGAAACAAAAACACTGCAAAACCTAAAGGCTGTAGTCTGTTAAGTGAACAAGAGGGCACGATTTTGTAAAAGCTGATATCTGTAAATAGGAAAATCTGGCAAATACTAATGCTTCTTCAGCAGAATTCTATGCTCTGAAATAGTACAGATCTCAGAACACTTTGTTTAGGGAGTGGGTGCTAAATACATATGTGTTATTATCAACACCCTAAATAATACTTTCAGAAACCTGGTATCATGAGCATTATTTCATATATAATCATTGTTATTTATAAAGGCCCATTGCTTTTTTCAAAGGTTCCATGAAATAGGCATTATAATTGTATAACCACTATACAGTGGAAAAATAATATTTTTCGTTTGTCATTTTACATCTTTTAGCCTGAATCTAGAAAACATATAATTTGAGGAACTCAACAAATATTTAAAACTAGACCTTTAAGGGCTAAATCCTAATTAACTATGACATAATTTGTGGTTAAATATGTAAGGTTCTAAAAATTCTTGCACTGACAATCCTGCTTTGCTAGGTGTGAAGTTAATTTTAACTAGCTTAGGTACATGTAAAATGGAGACATTAAAATAGCTTAGATATGTTTCACTTTCCTGTAAGTGAGATGGCTTTCTTAAAACAAATATATGTATCAGCACAACTCTGCCCAACTAACTGTTTAATTGCACAATTGACATAAGCTGATCTGCAAAAATATATCAAGGCTCAAGTCAGTTTGTGAACTCAGAAGCTTACTGAAATGGAAACAATAAGCTGTAATAGTCACATGTAAGGTCAAATAGAGACCTTAGTATAATTGAAAATACACTCTTTCATATTCCACTCTATCCATAAAGCTTCATTTAAAAGTCTAACAGCAAATCTTAAACTCCTTATGTGAATTACCCAAGAGAATCAAATGATACTCCTATAAGGGCAACTCAAGCAATCTTTAAATGCACACTTAGCCACCTATGCAAATCATGCCAGCTAGATCACAAAGCCACCTTGGAGACTCAACACTATCTGGCAGTTAGCACAGACTACCACAACACTGTCTGGCAGTCAAGGCATGAGGATTAAGGCCTTCAGCTGTTAATGAGCTGCTTCAAGTAATCAGGAGTTTTATTCCCTCCTTTAATTCAGGGTTTGATGCCCTTGGCTTCTATATGCCAACTGGGTGTCTTTATGTGACTGTTAACCAGGCAGTGCTCCTAGGTCACCTTGAAACAGAATACTTATTTCCAGTGGTCTTACCATGTTAACTTAAAAAAAAAAAGAAATGCAGATGAACTCAGCTATGGCTGTTCTACCATATAAAAGAAAAATCAACCTCCACTGCAATGTATCCTTTCTCAAATCTCCTGAAGCCACATGTAATCTACATGCTTAAGTCATAACAAGGATATAGAGAAAGGTAAATAATACACCAGCTGGCATAGGTTAGCCAGCTGGGGTATGCTGGCATAAATTAGCCACTACTTAACTCCGGATGAGACAATATAGTTTTAATCCACTCCATCAGCATTCTGTTATTTCAAAAACTGGAACCCCACAGCTCAGTAGTTAATTCAGAACTGCAAACCAAGCTACATTGGCAGAAAAAGGGCACTTCATCCTGTTGACACAAATTTTAATAAGGCCACATTATAACTCACCCGGCAAATAAGTTAACCTGCCAGTCAGCCAAAGTAAATATACCAGGCTATACTAACAGTCCTCAGGTTTCAATAAAATCCATGTAGGCTCTGTGAAGAGCCTACACAGAATGTACCGATGTACACGGCCACAGTTCCTCCTCGGTAGTGCACCATATGTATTAATTGTGGTGAGCTGCTGAGGGACAGCACAGTAACACAGATTTTGAATCCATGTAAGCAACACTGTAGAGGCTGTGCTGTACTTGTGGACTGTCCAGAAAATGTCTGGACACTTGGTAAGCACAGCACAATACCTTTTGGCCCATTAACCTAGACTGAAATACTTCATGAAACTGCAGTTTTAATTTTTTTTATGTTCATGTGCTTGTTTATGCAGTGCGGAGCATTTCGCAGCTATGCTTGTGTTGCTCACATATATAGTAGACATCTGCTAGATATCTAAAAATAGGATGTATTCATTTTTAATTAATGTTTTTTTCCCCATGTGCTTGTTGGCACGATGTGGCATGTTGCTTAGCTATGCTTAGCTGCACTGATATTTATTTTATTAAAATCCACCAACAGTAAGCGCTTTCATCAGATAATACAAACTTCCTCAGACCAAGTAAATAAAATACATTGACCCCACCTAGTATATTTATACCCATACTAATCATAGTAATTAAACAGTTAATGACAGCAATTAAACTAATATTACATTCCATAAAATATATTGTGCCAGTACAAACTTGATATAACAAAATATATAAAAAACACAGAAACGATATTACAAATATCCATCTCTCATACGCTTTCATTATTAAAACACTACTTATGCTAATAATATCATTAAGTCCAGGCCAAGATGAAGCATTCAAAAATAATTGCCACCACAATTCCCTCTGCTCCAAAATAATTGGCCAAGGACAACCCCTAGGATGTTTTTGTACTAGTTCCACAATAGAAAACACAAATGCATGGTTGTGATAAGTATCCAAATGTTTGACTAGGGTATTTGTAAGTTTATGCTTACTTATATCATATGAATGTTCATAAATAAGCTGTTTTAATTTTCTCTCTGTCTTCCCTATATAGAAACTGGAACATTCTTTGCAAAGTTCCACATAAACTACCCCTTCCGTATGACAATTATAGGAACCTTTTACCTTAATAACTTTATCTCTGACCTTAACCTCATAAATACATATTTTCTGGAATGTATTCAGTCACACCAAGTGCCGAAGGGTCTGAGATGTTGGAATCATCTAATGGGTCTCGTCCAGGGGTCGGCTTTGCATAAAGAACTGTTAATAATTTTTGATCAACATGGATGTGACTTAATGGAAGTTTTAGTTAAACATAATAAGATCGAGATGGAGAGCATCTGTGATGAACTTACATAAATAGATGCTGATATAACACAGCATATTTCATTTCATTTTTTCAAACACAATTGCTATGCATTTTACAGCTCTGTGACTACAGCTGCTGGCCCTAAATTGCCCTCATCTACATAAGCATAACTGCTGTCTACCACCACCATCTAGATTTGTACGTTCAGAAAACCCAGGTGACACATATCAAGGGTAGTAGACCTTGTCACAAATTATGAAAGCATGATTACGCTGACTGTCCCCATTCTCCCTGACACACTGTTCTACACATATGCACCTAACCTAAGGAGCCATGCACGTATACTGCCATACCTTTCTGACGTCACATTTCTGCTGTGCTGCCATGCTGTGCCGGTGTATTGCTGCCATGCATCCATTCAGACTCCTGGAACAGAAACATACAGAGGCCTGTGACACACCTGTTATTCTGTAACACTACCCCCAGTCTAACATCATGCACCAAAGATACACAAAGTTTGATGTGTAGTCATGACACATGCTACCATACAGTACCTGTCATAGCCCACAACAACTGTCATGGCATAACAATACTGCACTACACAAGTACATGTAAATTAATATAGTCACCCTGTGCATCAGACACATATTTGCATGAACCTGCATTGATGGCACGGATGGCAGGGATGTGGCACAGCTATCATCACATGCACAGGGTGTGGTTTGGGAGTGCCAGAGGCCTAGGCTGTGCCAAACAGTTGACAGCATGTGTGTGAGTCAGGAAAGAGTGCTGGTTAGATGGGCAATGGAGAGGTGCCATGTGTGTCTGTTGGTGACCTGCATGTGACAGTGGTGTTTGAGTGTGCTGTTTGTACACAGTCAAGCCCAGTGTATGTTGGACAGCTGTTGACCGTATATGGTAGAGTAAACAGTTCACTGTCTGTGGCCATGAACATGGGAACTGTCTCCACCAGGAATAGCACTAGCACCACATACCCAAGGTCAAATCTGATGCTAGTAGCTGATAGTGACTGCTGTCTGCTGGGCCCATGTCCCCACAGGACCACCCAGGACCACATGACCATGGCCTGCCATGTCGCGGTGTGGACAGCACACTTCCTTCTGTAGTGGTGGAGGTACTGCCACTATGAGTGCGTGAGTGTGCATGGCCATGTGAACTCTCAGCAGATGGTGTTGCTGACCTACATCCACATGTCTGACACCGAACTCAAATCAAATATTCCAGCACAGATAATGTGTGGTCAAAGACAGACACTGTCTCAGCCTACCATCTGTCCACTACATCAGTGAAACATTCCATGGTGTCACCAATATGGTGGAGGCAGTCATGGATGTCAGACAGTGCTGCATCCATAACCCTAAGCATTCATCTGGTGTTGCATTCAGAACATGCCTGTGCCTCCATGATGGCCTGAAACATGCAGCAAGTGACCCATGATGTGGCACATGTTGCAGGTGGTGGATGGGTGGCAGTTCTCCTTCAAGCACACATGTCAATCTGCCTGTGTGGGACCTCACCAGATCTCTGGCTATGGCCAGTGTCTGCACTCACTGACATCATAGTTGTCACACTGTCATGTGCATTGTCACCATACTCTGACTGTTCAATATCTGTGGCCTCTGGGGACTTGGTATGTGTGGGCATATTGACTGTGTGTAGGAACAATGGGGGCAGAAGAGGGATGTCAACATCTGGGACAGATTCAGCCCCACCTGTGCCTCACTATGGCCACCATCATCATCAAAGTCTGATAAGACACCGACATCAGGTTGTGAGGGGGACACATGCTATGTGTGTCTGTTGGTGACCTGCATGTGACAGTGGTGTTTGAGTGTGTGTTTGTGTACACAGTCAAGCCCAGTGCAACCTGTGAGAAGCAAGACAAAAGCAGTACATTATTACCTGCACTATGGATGCATACAAATGAGGATCCACACTGCATTACAAATGCCACATCTTCTCATCTCTGATCCCATGTACAACAGACAAACTCACAACAATGTACACAAACAAGTCAGGCCCTTTATAACATCAACTTCAGCTACATTCAGTTAATTTTGCAAGTACAATGCACCTGTGAGGTATGCAATATGACAGCGTATATGTAAAACCCAGTACACCTATTTTGAGAATGATATGCCATTAGTAGTATCACTGCCTCAGATATGTACCATCTCCCTGCTGTGTTTGAACAGGCATCTTGGAGTAATTATAAAATATGAAGAAATACCAAATCAACAGGCTAAAATCCAGAAACCTTAATGGGAGTATCCAAAAGAAAGGTAAGCACTTTCACGGTGACCACACTACTTCATCAGACAACATTAACTAAAAAATACAAGTCTTTTATACAAAGTGTGACCAATAAAAAAGCCCTTAATTATGATGTCAACAGTTCAAAATCTTAAAAGTACATACTACAGAAAAACACACTCCTATATCATGAATAAAAACAATTATAAAGTGTATGCAAACATATTGCACTTATAGAAATATATATAAAAATTAATCATATTATTTATGTCTAAGTCTGCGTCCTTTCAAGAAAGATTTTAGTGAAAAAAAAAACATTTAAACCAGGTGGTCTTTCTGCATTCAACAATAAAATCAATTTCTGTTCTATAGTCTCAGTGTGGTTTTTAAAATCACCTCCTCTTAAATTAGTGTCTAAAACTTGCAATACAAAGAACCTAAATGAGTGTGTGGAACCATGGCTCACGATATGTGCTGCTAGGGCATAACTATCTTTTTTATTCTTTATGTCTCTCTGATGTTCAAGGACCCTAGCCTTAAAGGGCTTATTTGTCTTGCCAACATAAAATGCATGACATAGTTGACAAAAAGAAAAATATGCAAGGTTACAGGTTTTTCAGTCAACATAAAAATCAACATTAATTGTGAATCAGAAAACTGGATGTGTGTATGACAAACAAGTACAAATAAATTTGCAGGCTGAACAACTCCTGCAAGGAAATGTACCAATCCTGTCAGATAATGGGTTCCCTTTCTCAAATGTATAAGACTTATAACAAAGATGTTGTTTGAAGGATTTGTTGTTTCTGAAAGAAAAATGTGGAATGCTTCCTATCTTGCCTTTTAACTCAGGTACACTGTTCAGTATCTTCCAGTTATTCTTTATAATGTCACAATATTGACTTATATCACTAGAATATTGTAGAGCCACTGTAAAACATTACTGGTAGAGTCCTGTTGCTGTCCTACTGTATGTGTGCTTGTTGATTTAAAATAAGGCCTACATTTATCTAAGCTCTGCTTCCAAGCTTCAGAGATGCAAGTATCAATTTCCATTTCTCAATAGCCTCTTTCTAAAATTTTATTTATTTATTTACGTTTGTTGACTGGGAGTATCCGACTGGATGTAGGTCCATTTTCAGTGGAGGCCCGGGGAGAAAAGCTCCACAGTTAAAATAAACAGACAGTAGTTACATTGGATTACATAGTGATTAACAATTTAACATAGCAATTACTTACAACATATTTACAGATGAAGAACATAGTACATCAGTAGACAACTAGAATCTTTATCTGTGAAGTACATAACAGACATTAACAAATGTTACAATAAGAAGTTCCTGCTGTATAATAAGTAGTAGGCTTATGAGCATCTGAGCTTGCTATAATCAAGGTAGTTAGTGGAGTGGAAAGAAAGGTAGTGGTTGGATGGGGTTGGTGATATTAGAGTGGGAGTTGCAATGGCATAGCCAGCATGTTTTTAGGTGCACTTTTAGTAAAGTTTTGAAGTGGGTGCATGATGGTATGGAGGTAATTGTGGGTGGGAGGGAGTTCCATAATTTGGCTATGGTGCAAGAGAATAGTGCTTCACCAACAGAGTTATTGGCTTTAGTGATCTGCAAGTGATTTTTGTTGCTGGATCTTAGTGGTCTGGTGGTGCGATAGGGTTGGAGTAGATTCTGGAGCGATGGGACATTTAGTGGATGGTTTACTAGTTTGTGGGTGAGTGAGAGTTGATACCACTGAAGGAGGTGAGGGAGTGCATGCCAGCTCATTTCAGCAAGTGAGAGACAGTGGTGACTATGGTAGGATGCCCCTGTGGCGAATTTGGTGATTTTGTTGTAGCAGGTCTCTAGCTTGTTTAGATCGCATTGCCTTAGGTTGGTATATATTGAAGAGGCATAAAGTAGGGTGGAGATAAGGTGGGAATTTGCTATTGAAATCTTTGCTGCTTTGGTGAGAAGCTGCTTATTTCTGTATAACACTCCTAGTTTTTTGTGGACTTTTTTTATGGTCATGGATATATGAATGTCAAATTTTAGTTTATTTTCTATTTCCACTCCTATAAATTTGGTGTGTTCAATTGGGTATATAGTGGTTTTGTCTTTTGCTGTGATGTTAAAGTGAGAGTTGTTTTGAGTATGTTTGGTGGGTTGGAAGAGGAGTAGTTTAGTTTTGTTTGGGTTGAGTATTAATTGGGCATTGGATAACCAGGTTTCAACAGAGGAAAAGGCTTCCTGTGTGACTTTTTGCAGTTTGGGTAGGGACTGGGCTGAGCAGATGATGGTTGAGTCATCTGCATATTGTATGAGTGTGCCATGTTTGGTGGCAGAGGCTAGATTATTGGTGTAAACAGAGAAGAGTAGGGGTCCAAGGATGGATCCTTGGGGAACCCCTATGGAGACAGGTAGCTGGGAAGATATGTCATTCTGCCATACAACGGATTGTTGGCGGTCAGACAGGTAACTCTGAAACCAGTTGGTGACTGACTGAGAGAAGGATAGGTTATTGAGGACAGAGATAAGTTGTTTGTGTGGAACCATGTCAAATGCTTTAGATAGGTCTAGGAAAGTAGCAGAGGAGAGATAGCCATTGTTTTTATGCTGAAGGATAGCGTTAGTAAAGGAGACTAAGGCAGTGGTGGTGCTATGGTTTGGTCAGAAACCATGCTGAGTATTGGAAAGGAGGTTGTTAGTAAGGAGGTAGTCTGAGACTTGAGAGTGTATGCATCTCTCTAGTACTTTGGAGAGTGGAGAGAGAATAGCTATGGGGTGGTAATTGGTTGGTTCTGTGGAGGGTCCTCCTTTGTGGAGGGGAATTATATGTGATACTTTCCACAGTGTGGGAACGTAACTTTCTGACAGAGATCGGTTAATCAAGATGGATACTGGGTAGGCCAGAGCATCAGCTGCGATTTGTAGGTATTCAGTGGGAGGCTGTCTGCTGCTAATTTGGTTTGTTTAAGTTTAGTTAACAGTTTTTTTTATGTTGGAAGTAGGTACAGGGGAAAAAGAGAAGGCAGTAGGGAGATTACTAGTTGAAGGTGTGGGTTGGAGGGGAGGGGGGCTGTGTTGTTTAGCTAGTGATAGTATGGTTTGTCTGAAGTGTGTGTTGAATGAGGTAGCAATATTTTCTGAGGCATGAGGGATGTTAGGAGGAG
This sequence comes from Protopterus annectens, assembly GCF_019279795.1. NCBI lineage: Eukaryota > Metazoa > Chordata > Ceratodontiformes > Protopteridae > Protopterus > Protopterus annectens. The sequence continues at coordinate 576,092,682 of NC_056745.1, read as the reverse complement.
GGGTACTGACTTTACCTGGGTGAAGGATGGAGTTTATGGAGGACCAGAATTGTTTGGGGCTGTGTTGTGAGGAGCCTAGAGCAGACTGGTAGTATTAGAATTTGTCCTGTTTTATTAGCTTTTTGACTCTATTGCGTAGTTCTAGGAATTTCTGTCTATTTGAGGGGGTTTTGGTTTTGCGCCAGTGCTCCCAGGCTTTATCCCTGTTTTTCATTTCTGACTTAGTGGTTTTCTGTAGCCATGGGTAGGGTTGTGCTTTGGTTCTGGAAAGTCTTATGGGGGCATGGTAATTAAGGATGCTCAGGAAGGTAGTATTAAAAAATTCAACTGCGTCATCAAGACTGAGGTACTTTAGATGATGCCAGTTACATTCTTTGAGGGATGAGATGAATGTGAGTGGGTTAAAGTTTAGTTTTTTACATATTTGACGGTAGATGACAGGTTTAGCTTGGTATAGGTAGTTTTTGAGTAGGAATGTTGAGGAGTGATCACTGAGGCTATCTGATAAGCAGCCTGTTATATATGACTGGGGGCTCTTACTGACTAGTATCCAATCCAGGGTAGTGTGCTTGCTGGAGTTTTTATTTATCCTGGTTGTTGACTGGACTAGTTGGGTGAAGCCATGAAGGTTTACATGATGGGTTGGATGGTTGCCAGAACAGGATTGCCAGTCAATATTGAAATCACCTAAAATTATAGTTTCTTGGGGGAGATGGTGGGTAGACCAGCTAAGGAGGTTTTCTAGTGGAGGGATGTTTTGGCCAGGTGGGAAGTAGCATCCAATTATGTTGATGGTTTTGTTTTGGTTTATTCTGAGGTTGGTATATATTATTTCTTCATTGACTATTTGTGGAGCTGATGATTTTAAGATCTGGATGTTTAGATGCTGTTTAAATATTATAGCTACACCGCCTCCTTTCTTGTTTAGCCGGTCTACTCTTAGTATGCCATAACCTGTAGGGAGTATTTGCTCACTGGTAATGTGAGGTTTTAGCCAGGTTTCTATCAGGATGACTATATCTGGGGAATACAAGTCTATGGTGGCATGGAGTTCATGGACTTTGTTGGATATACTTCTAATATTTAGGCTTAGTAGAAGGAAGTCACTTGGCTTTCTATTGGCAGTAATATGGGAGAAGTTGTGGTTTCTAGTCTGATTATAAGGATTGGGGATGGAAATGGTAGGGCCAGGGTTGGGGTGGATGTCTCCACTTAGGGCTAGTTTTGATATGTACAAGGTTATTAGTTTTCTCAGTTTTTGAATGTGTTTGTTTATAAGGGAAACTTTATGATTGTGCTCTGTGGGTAATAGGTATGATGTGAGGGTTACTATGTTAAGTTGTAGGGATGCTTTATGTTTGAGTAATACAGTTGGTAGAATATGTGGGGGGTGCATAGGGATGGTTCTTGAGTTGGTGGGAGGGGAGCTGAGTGAGGGTGAGACATGAGTGGTGATGTGAGTAGTAGTACAGTGGTAGTGGTTGAGTGGGGAAATGATGGAGCTTTGGTAGTATGTAAGATATGCAAGGATAGTGCATGCAGTGAGCATAGGTAAGGTATGCTTGTACATGTTAAGTTAAGGAGGTGTGATAATAGTGGGAAGATGGAGGAGGTAGTGTTGGGTTAGCGCTGTGGTTGGCTATTGGAAAGATGGGAGGGCTTTGTGAGTGTAATATAGGTGGGACCACTGGGGCCGGGAGGGAATAGGGGGCAGGGTGGGGAGTGAAGCAGGTAGAGACCCTGTTAGTTGCTCTTATGAGGAGGCTGGAAACAATCAGTTAGCAGAGTTAATTGATAAATGAACATATGATAGTGACAAGGGTGGTTGTAGTTTTAAAAATGGTGCCTGCCACAGGTAATATTTATAAACTTTGGGATTGTCTTAAGGTAATAAACAGGGAAGGGGGAGGGGAGAACAAGGGTGTGAGCAGGCAGTTCTTTGTACTGCTGCTAATGAGCCAAAGCAAAGACAAGTTTGTGTTTAAGAAACAATCACAACTGACCAAGGACTGCTCTGACACTGTAAGTAATTTCTTAACCATTTTTCAGGTGGAAAAACAGGATAACCTTGTATCAGTAGGCTACTGTGGTCATAGCCTAAATTTACAAACACACAGTATTGATCAGTTATGGATACTATTTGCTAACAGAAGGGAATAAGAGAAAGTGAAAGATGTGTGCGTGTGTGTGTGTGTGTGTGTGTGTGTGTGTGTGTGTGTGTGTGTGTGTGTGTGGTATTGGTGGGGGGGGGGGCTGCTTACAACCAAAGCAGAGTGCTCTCCAAGGGAAAATGAATATTGGCTCAACCAGGTAGACACATACTCAAAGTTAACTGTAGCTGTTTGCAGACAGTTCAGACCCGGACTGCGCTTTTCTTACAAGAATGTTAAAGGTGGTACCGCAGTTGAATTCTTAAGAGTGGTGTTAGGTCTAGAAAAAGAGAGTACAGAGAGTAGTAAGCACTTTTGAGATGGTAAATATATATTATAAAGATTACAAAAAACAAACTGAGCAAATACTTGCTGCATGCAGGAAAATGTCTTGAACCAACTACTAGTATATGCAGATACTGAGCCAATTGGAAAAACATCTGTTAGAAGAAACCTCAGACAGTTATGCAGTCACAGATAAAAATATAGCGAGCAACAATCTGTCGTGGTTCTCTAATGTGATTCTATCCACCAGTAACAGCACAATTATGTAGATATAATTAGACACCAGTATGAGCTGTCTGCACACAACACAATTACATGAATAACATTAGTGAACAAGGTGCAGCTAGGCAAATAGACCATACTATTATACTAAAAACAACTTGGTGCAGACAAAAAATAATTTTTCAAGGATTCAAGAGCTTTACATGCAACTGTATCATCATTACAAAGCCTAAGTATTCTATATACCTGCCCTTTGAGCATATTTCTCTTTATATGCCTTGGATGCATACTGTTATTGTGTAAAAGTGCATTCCTAAGCATAGGTTTTCTCTATAAACTGGTATGGACAGAATCAAAGTCTGCTTTATCTATTTTGACATCTAGAAATTCTAAATGTTCAAAAGAGTGTACACATGTGAATTTCAGGAAGGAAGTAGTACTATGCATGTACCTCATGAAAGTGTTCAAATCATCAACTGTGCCACATGTTTCCATTTGAACAGTGTCACTTGTTGAAGCACTAGATGCATTCAATATTGTGTTATCCTGCTGTAGGATGCTAGAAAAAGTTTTCATACTCTGTTTAAAAACAGAAGCATCACTCCGTTCTTGTGATATGTTCATGGGGGCGTTTACTTGTTCATAGGAAGTGGAAGCAGCTACATTAGCCAGGTCATCTTTATTGGCTCCCGGGATATCTGCAAAAGGTTGGCATGGCCATGGGCACTGCCTGCACCAATAGCTAGGCTAACCTAGTTTTAGTGCGATAGGAACATCATAATTTATTGTCAAATAACAATGCATTCACAGAGCACCTTCTTCGGTATGTCCATTTTGGTGATAATATTTTTACATTATGGGATGACATAGTTGATGATTTGAACAATTTCATGAGGTACATGCATAGTACCACTTCCTTCCTGAAATTCACATGTGTACACTCTGTTGAACATTTAGAATTTCTAGATGTCAAAATAGATAAAGCAGACTTTGATTCTGTCCATACCAGTTTTTATAGAAAACCTACGTGTAGGAATGCACTTTTACACAATAACAGTATGCATCCAAGGCATATAATGAGAAATATGCTCAAAGGACAGGTATATAGAATACTTAGGCTTCATAATGATGATACAGTTGCATGTAAAGCTCTTGAATCCTTGAAAAATGATTTTTTAGAAAGAGCCTATTGAGAAATGGAAATAGATACCTGAATCTCTGAACCTTGGAAGCCGAGATTAGATAGATATAGGCCTTATATCTTGGCCTACAACTACAAGCACACATGCAGTAGGACAGCAACAGGACTCTACCAGTAATGTTTTTAGAGTGCCTCTAAAATTTTCTAGTGATATAAATCAATATTGTGACATTATAAAAAATAACTGGAAGATACTGAACAGTGTACCCGAGTTAAAAGACAAGATAGGAAACATTACACATTTTTCTTTCAGAAACAACAAATCCTTCAAACAACATCTTTGTTATAAGTCCAATACATTTGAGAAAGGGAACCCATTATCTGACAGGATTGGTACATTTCCTTGCAGAAGTTGTTCAGCCTGCAAATTTATTTTTACTTGTTTGTCATACACACACCAAGTTTTAAGATTCACAATTAATGTTGATTGTTATACTAACTGCAAAACCTGTAATCTTGTATATTTTTCTTTTTGTCAACTATGTCATGCATTTTATATTGGCAAGACAAATAAGCCCTTTAAGGCTAGGGTCCTTGAACATCAGAGAGACATAAAGAATAAAAAAGATAGTTATGCCCTAGCAGCACATATTATGAGCCATGGTTCCACAAACTCATTTAGGTTCTTTGTATTGCAAGTTTTAGACACTAATTTAAGAGGTGATTTTATAAACCACACTGAGACTATAGGATAGAAGTGGATTTTATTGTTGAATACAGAAAAAACACCTGGTTTAAATGTTTTTTTCACTAAAACCTTTCTTGAAAGGATGCAGACTTAGACATAAATAATATGATTCATTTTTATATATATTTCTATAAGTGCAATATGTTTGCATACACTTTAAAATTGTTTTTATTCATGATAGATGAGTGTGTTTTTCTGTAGTATGTACTTTTAAGATTTTGAACTGTTGATGACATCATAATTAAGAGCTTTTTTATTGGTCACACTTTGTATAAAAGACTTGTATTTTTTTAATTAATGTTGTCTGATGAAGTGGTGTGGTCACCGTGAAAGCGCTTACCTTTCTTTTGGATACTCCCATTAAAGTTTCTGGATTTTAGCCTGTTGGTTTGGTATTTCTTCATTTATTTTATACTTATTTTTGTCTTACCAACCTTTACCCTGCTATCATATATATATTTTTTTGCTTTTATCTTGGAGTAATTGCCTCATGTATAGCAGCTGCGTAGTCACTCATAACTGTAAGTGCAAATGTGTTAATGTTTGTAGAAATACACACCTGCGATTACCCAGTCTATGCACTGTAGTTAACTGTTCCAGAATGGAGCATGCAAATATTCTATTCTTGCTAAGCACAACAGCTGTACATAGGGCAAAATGGCAGCCCTTACCTTTCTAAGGGTGTATATGATCCGTAAAACAACAGTATCACACTTACCAGGTACAGGACCACAGACTTTAGTCACACCTGATGAAGCTATGAAAAGATGAGGGAGAAGTATTATCAGCACCACCAAATGTTGCAGCACTAAAAGGTAATATGTGGATATATCCACATGTACAGTAGCTACTGTGATAATGGCTATATTGCTGACATTCTGAGTATGTGTGCACAACTGTGCATAAAACCCAACACCCCCCAATGCAGATAGATCTGACACCCATGTACTGGTATGTACAGCCTGCCACAATGACTGATACAATATTACAATGGTGAACATAATAAGCTTAACTGGACGCTACACTTCTGTGGATGCTGTGGCACCTACCTCCAGGATGTATGATGTGATGGATGCCTGGGAGCTCTTGGCTGATCCTAGGTTTACCAGGAATTCCTCTGTGGCCAAGAGTGGTTATTCTGTTGCAGGCTCTCCACTGGTGGTAGCATGATTAGCATGATACCTGGCAACAGCAGCTACCCTTTCCCGTGCAACATTCATCATCACTGTAGCCTGGTGTTGGACCTGCTCATAGGTCCTGTCCTGTTGGCCAATCTGATTAACAGCTCTCACAAGGTCTGCCCACATTGCTGTCTGCTGTTCACGATTGTGCAAACTGCTGTAAAGCAAGATGTGATGGAGCTGTCTGAGGTTATCCATTTTGATGTCATTCTCCACAGTTAAGAATGGTGGAAGTGTCCTGTGGTACATGGTTCCTGAATGACAGAGCTGAGATGTGACTGAAAGCAGGGACAGTTGTGAAGCATGCCTGTAGGTGTCGGACAGCAGAGTATTAATGACATGTCATTACCATAGATCTAAGACAACCCTAGTGCTGTAATCCCTACTCCCCATACCTCCATCCTCTCATTTGCATCCCATTATATGGCAAAATCTATTACATACCTGGTCGGATGCAGTGTTCCTTTTTTGAATCTTTCCTCTAGAAATGCTTTGGACATACACTGTGTGACTGAAATCTCATACAGACCTGTTCCCCATAACCAGTTGCTTGTCATTTGAAGGTAATGTTCATTAACAGGTAATTGCCCCTGCACCAGTCTGTGGCTCAGAACTGCTAAGTGCAGTCAAAACAGTTGAATTGCACTATCATTAGCCAATGACATGCCACCACAGTGCAATATATTAGGCCTTTATGTAGGCCTTGACCCCTTTTTTAGTTTTTGAGATGTATTTATTTATTTATTATTTGTTAACTGAGAATGTCTGACTTGGAACGAAGCCAAATTTCAGCGGAGGCCCATGGAGAAATGTTCTAGATGCCTGTCTTTGTAACATGGGAGGAAACCAGAGCACCCAGAGGAAACCCACATGAATGCAGGGAGGACATGCAGACTCCACACAGAAGGCACACCACAGCCAAGAATCGAAGCAGAGAGCCTCTTGCTGTGAGATGACAATGCTACCGCTGCACCACTGCACCATCCAAGATGGACATTACTGAGGTGTGGAGACTACAGCATTGCAGACATAGGTACAAATACTGTCCACTGTACAGATTTATGAAGTATGCACACAGTTTTGCCTCATATGTTTGGTCAATCTCCCATGATATTGTGGTCATCTGGCAGTTCACTGGCAAACATTGTGGGTTGAGGTCAGTAAGTGAAGAGACACATGTGAGTGTCATATTTCATACCCACCAGAATATGCATGCTAATTCAGTAGCTGCTATTCTATCAACTTACTATCTTTGTAGGAGCAAACTGTTAAACAAGTCCCTATCTCTGGACCATTGCCCCCCCATTATGTATGGTTGCATATGGATCCCTTGTTCTAGGGGGTTAGGAGGTATGGTAGTTCTGTAGCTGTTACCTTAACATACAGCTGTGTATACCACAGGCTGCAGCTGCTGCTGCAGCCTAGAACACATGGGGGGAGTGTAAACACTTTGGGGGACAGCAGGCTAAATGTGTAACTGTGGCAGCTGTGGCAGCCATGTCATTACAGAAGAACCAGAGTAATAGTACCCCTTACAGTCCAATCGAGGTATGTGCTTAAGGTACATCTGTTATGCAACAGTGCCAATAACAGAATAGTAGCCGACAGATCAACGGATCCTGGAAACTATCGCCCCTAAGCCTGACTAGCTTGGTCTGCAAAGCTATAGAAAGGATCATCATGGACCTCATAAATAAAGATATTGGGGACCTACAGACACTGGATCCTACCCAGTTCGGCTTTGTTAAGGGCAGATCCTGCCTGTTAAACCTGGTTGATTTCTTTGAAACAGTCACCAAGGCCATTGACGAGGGGAAGGTGGTCCATACAGCCTACCTGGACCTCGCAAAAGCCTTCAATACAATACCCCACTCGGGCATTATAGATAAGCTCACCAGCTTAAATATAAACCCCTATGTCACTAGATGGGTTGCAAACTGGCTCAGACAGAACCCACATGGTTAAAATTGCTGGAGCCATGTCAGACTCCAAACCAGTTACAAGTGGCGTCCCACAAGGCTCAGTCCTGGGACCTCTCTTGTTCGGTATATATTTCTCGGAGGTACAGGCCAACACAGAAGGACTGTGGCTGACTAAGTTCACAGATGACTGCAACCTGGGTGCCATAATCGACTCTCCAGCCGACATAAGCATCCTCCAAAAGGGTCTCATAGAAACAGACAACTGGTGCCAGAGCCATGGCCTCAAGCTAAATGCCAAAAAGTGTATAGTCATCCCCTTTGGCAAAAACAAAGTGCCCACAAATTACCACATATGTGGTAATCCATTAAGTACAGAAGAAGTAATGAGGGACCTGGGGACCCAAGTTGATAGCAATCTCTCATTTGACAACCACGTGGCCATATTGGTTAGAAAAACATTTTATATAGCCCACCTAATCATGAAGGGATTCACATCTAGATCAGGGGAGGTCATCGTGCTTCTTTACTCATCCCTCATTAGGCCCATAACTGATTACAATGCCTCTTTTGGGATGTACCTTACCAGACACCTGCAGCAACTGGAAAGACCCCAAAGTACCTCACCAAGAGGATCATAGGGCTCAAACGGATGCCATATGCTGCCCGGTTAAAGAAACTCCAGCTCTACTCAGTGGCATACCGCCTGTTCAGAGGTGATCTGTGCCTGATGTATAAAGCCATGTCCAACCCGGAATTAATGGACATGCTGCACCTCAGAAAATCCAAATCTCATCGAGCTACGCACTCGAGAGACTTGAATCTCAGCACTGAAATAAATAGGACATGCTGGAGGGACAGATTCATAACCCAGAGGCTCCCTTCACTCTGGAATAAAATCCCAGTCCAGGTTAGGCAGAGTTCCTCATTGACTCTCTTCAAGAGGAATCTTGATGAGTGGATGGGAGATCGTAGGTTTATCCCGGGTATCACTTCTGTGTCACTGTTAGACAGAGGCACAGTATACTAACCTCAAAAAAGGGCATAGCAAAATTAATTTAAAATGGGTGGTGAAAGCCAAACACACTCTGGCTAGGCTTATAAATGCCCTTGGGCAGATAGCCTAGTATGAACCTATGAACATATAATTAGGCTATACAGATATGTGCAGTGTGTCCTTACCTGCAGGCCTTTGACTTGTAAAAATGTGTAGCAGATAATTAAGTAACAGTAACCTGTGGGGGATTAAAATTGTACTTGCTGTCTTCACAACAATGCAATTGAAGTGCATCACAACACGGCATTTGAACCCAGGACTGTGTGTGGCAAGATGTAGTGCATGCAAGGCATTTAATAGACTGAGCTACTGTGACACTGTGAACACCTGTGTATTTGCAACCTATATGTGTACATATACAGGCTGTGAGAAACATTTCTACATCCATGAGTATGTGCGTGGCTTTATATGGTTGTATTTCTGCACCAGGTCCCAGTTGTACATGTACTTTGCCTTTGCTGCCTTAGCAAGTGTCTTTCCACAAGTTGCTGATAAAAGGGCACATATACCTGCTATCACTAGCCTCACTTACATCCATTAATATATGTCTTTTTTATTATTTAGTATTGCAACAGAGTCCAGGGTACACTTTCAGTTTTCACATTACTATTTTATTTCAGTTACATGCATAATGACTGGAATTAGCAATCAGTATGTTATGCTGGAAACACCTGCTTAACTTAAGGCCTGTGTACTCTTGTGAGTTAATGCAGTGTGCTGTAGCTGAGTGGGGCCCAGGTTTGACACTTGGTAGAGCTGTTTAGTTTCTACATGTGAGTGACAATGTCATAAACACATATAGCTATTAAAGCTCATATAAGCAAAGTGGGGCAGCGCACCACTCTGCACAAACCCATGCTAATAAAGAAAAGAAAAGGAGGGTGATAGAAAATTGGTGAAATGGGGGCAAGCAGGGGGAAAAACCATGTGAAAGGCAGGTAGGGATGTGTAGAAAAGGACTGTAGCTATGTATTTCTTGTACAGCAAGAGCTGTACATTTTAACAGGTTTTGTGGATGGATTTGGACTCTCAAACTCCAGAGAGAGAGAGGGGTGAGGACAGCATAAATGTGTTGTCAAGCCAATTGGACCAAATTAGTTGTGTCCAGTGGACACATGTAAGAAATTGAGAGTTATGTATGGGGTGATTTTTTTTGTGGTACAGGTGCCCATTTTTTAGGAGAGAGTGTAATGTTGGGGAAGGGATATAGGTATGTGTGGGGAGGTAAGGTGGGTAGGAGAGGATGCGATAGCAGACAGACAAGACAGACAGGACAGCAGACATGGGCATTGTGTGACACATGGGAGATATACACCTTGGAGGAGGAGGGTGGTGTGGAATCAGAGTCACATGTACTTCCAGATGGCAGCATTGTAACTGACATCCCCACCCATGGGCAGTCGACACTGCTCCTTCACTGCCCTGAAGGTGGCTGTGCTGGAGGCTGGGTGCTGCCAGGTTGGCCAGTGTGCCCTCAGTCTGGTGCAGGCAACATTCATAGGTCCAATGAATGATCCTGTGCACCATGACCGTCAGTTGCTCTTGGGTGACTGCAGCCCCTCCCGCCACCACTCCCAGAGAGAGATCAGGCCTTGTCCCCTGAGTAGTTCCAGCCGACATTGCAGTTGGTGCAGGGGCAGCACAGAGGGTACCACTGGCCTGGGTTCCAGATGTGCTAGGACCTGGTGCCATGGCCAGTTGAGGCAAAGTAGGTAGATCACTAGGAACTGGCCTAACCTGACATGTTGTGGGGAAGCGATAGCAATAAGTATAAGTTAGTTATGAACAAAACATAGTCAGTAATAACAGCATACGAGAACAGTGGAAATAACCCAATTACATATCAATGCATAGTATGTGAAACACAACAATAAATGACAGAACAGTAAGTATGCTAACAGCATGGCAGCAACAGTTACAGCATAAGGCCAACAAAATAAGTAATTCAACAAGATATGTTAATATGTAACCATTATAATACATAACAATAATAATACACATACCCCCAAAATACAGTTAATTTAACAATATATGATAATAGTAAACCATAACCAATGGATAACAATAATAAATAAATGAAGATAAGGGGTGGGAGAGAGAGAAAAACAGTCTATTAGTACCATTATCGGCTATTTAGTTGACAACATTACTACAATCTACTCTATGGGTCTGTCCTTTCTCTTTGTGTACAAGTCCCCTATAGCTGCTGTAGCATGTACGTACCTCTCAAGCTATTCACATGGAACAGTATGGGCCAAGCAGTAACAGCTGCAGGTACACAGCTACACAGAACACTTGCACATTAGGTTGACCTATACAACTACAAAGGTGTACTGTTGGCTGATGTAGTGATACTTTACAATTTAGGTAAACATTTCAATGGTAATCCTGTGACAGATTACATACTATTAATTACATTACATGACAGCATGACACTTGAGAGAGATGTATGTGTACAGTACAGAAGCTAAACATCTATCATGCCTTGCTTGGCAGGCATGGGGATATAAGCCAATAGCAGTGACTGCAAAGGACATCTGCGTGGAATGTATGAATTGGCTGCAGCAACTTTTAACAAACACTCCAGGCATATAGCCATACCAAGATTGCACATTTCATTTATTTCACTGAATTTTATTATTATTATATTTACTTTGTTTATGTTATGCTATATTTTCACATTCTTGCTCATGATTTTAGCAGTCTGTGACATCTAAACACATAATTATTTACTCATAATATGAGCTATCTCACACATTTACCTGTAGTTCCTGTGGAGAGAAAATCTGTAAACTTTGCGTGACTGATACTGTACCACTGTAATATTTAGTGCTACATTGCACTGAATTCTAACTCTGGTCTGTGTGTGGCAAAATGTACTACAGATGGAGCATTTAACAAATTGCACTACTGAGTCACTGCTGATTACTGACTGACTGATATTTGCCTAGAGCTCACATGGAACCAATATATGACCTGGTAGTAGTACTACAGTTTTTACTAGACTGAAGTGACAGTAGAAAACACATGCATGAAATACAAGCATGACAGAGATAGTAGGTAATCTATACATTAATTTATAGAATGAAGGTGTACACAATATATGCTTACTGGTTTGAATTATCTGTGAAGTCAGCAAGTAATATCAGATCATGGAGTGGGATACTTCACCCATATACCTTGCTTACTTACTGTTTGTGGATGACAGAGCATTATGTGAACAATATTAGCCTTGATCGGTACTGTATGTGTTAAACAATACATTTGGCAGCCATTATAGTTGCATTCTACAGCTATTATAGTGTTATACTTGGCTGCAGCACCTTACCTTACAGCCTGAATGTATACTGTTGTACCGCAATGGTTAAAACAAGACAATCCTGATGTACACAATTTACCTTGGTGTTCTTGGTATTGGTTCATGTGTTATTGCAGAACAGTTGGCATTATTCATTTCTTTAAAAAAAAAGCTCTAATTTCACACTTATTGCACTACAAAATGTATTGTACATACTTTAATGCAGTTTCTGGTATTGTTTTGAGTTTTTATTGGACAGCAGTTGTCATTATTCAGGTCTTGCAATACAACTCTACTTCCACAGTTATTGCACTACAGACTTTGTTGTATATACTTTAATGCAGGTAATGGTATTGTTTCATATTTTTATTGCACTACAGCTGGCATTATTCATTTATTGTACTACAAATCTAAGTCCACATTTATTGCAATACAAACTTTACAGTATATAGTTTATTGCAGTTAATACTTTACTCTCTCTCTTGCTTATTTCACTACAGTTAGCATAATAAATCCACACTCACCACACTCACAGTGCAACCTGGCCAAGCTCCTGGCATGTGGCTTGATCTTGCGAGCCCTCTCCTCTGCAGCTGTTGGGAGAGAAGTACACTATTATGCATACCAGTTTAGCAGACATTCAGATTAAATATTAGTGAAACAGAGGTAAAAGTACTTACATACTTATGGGGCATTTCCTGCTCAAGCTTCTTGGACCCAAGTGTCCAAGAGATCCCCCTTTCATCTCTTCAGGTCATCATGGTGATGATGACACTGCTCACCTGTGTGAGGGATACCAGTAGCATTGGTGAGTTCCCTTGCCAGCTGGTCCTAGGCCACTGCCTTGCACTCTGAGCCATGGAAACCTCCCTGCAGCTGACAGTCTTCATGGATTTTTACTAGGAGTCCAACTGTGACCCTAGACTCCAGGATGCCCCAACACTGCATCTGAAAGCACGAACCCTCACCAACACTTGCCATAGTATCCTTCAGAGACAGAGCTCCAATGGATTCTGCTGTATTCATGCCTATTGGGCTTAATATACCATTGGGCAACATTTAAAAATGAAGATCATCATTTAGCAGTGCACAAACCAGTGCAGCTGAGCTGAGCAGTGAGAAAACTCAAAGACATGTATGCTTAGCAATGCTTAGCAGTATGCAAACCAGCCAAGCAGAGCCGAGCAATGCATAAACACTTTCAGCCATTATTGTGTTTATGCTGTGCTTAGCAAGTCTTAGCAGAGCTTAGTGGAGTGCAGCAGGCCAGAATTTAAAAATAACTGGCATAATTTGTATTTCAAAAAAATAAATGCTTATTTTCCCTTTCATGTATTCAAACCTTGCACCTACTGCTCACGAGGCCATACTTTTACCCATTTAGCTATGAGGATATGTGGAATGCTGCTATACCTTTACAAATACCTCTGAGCTACCTATAAGCACTGCTGAGCAGTGTGCTGCACCACACAAACCTGCTCAACTATGCTTAAACATGACATTTAAATAAGTAATTAAATGCATCTGGTTTCTATTTTTAGATGGCTGAAAGGTGTCTTGGCACGGCTTAGCATTGCTGTACTCCATGCCAGGCCATGCAAGCATGATTTTATTTTAAATAAAAACACTTAAAAGAATAAAATAACATTGACATAATACAGTTGGACAGTGCAGGGAGTGCCTTACACATCTGGGGACACAGTTGACACTACACTCCCTACACTGATTCAATAACTGTGTTCCATGGCTCTCCCTTGGCAATGCACCATGATTATTATGCATGATGTTCTGCCAAGGGGGAACCATGTACATGGACATGGTAACATTCTTTGTAGGTTCTTCATTGTGCCTACAAGGATTTTATTAAATCCTGGAGTATGTTTATATTTAATTAACTGCAGCATGACAGGGTAGGCTGGTTCCAGGTAATCCAACTACCTTGGCTCCCCCAGCTGTGGCACCAGTGCCCAGCATGTCTGGGCTGCAGTCTGGTGTCTCTGTGCTATCTGAGTCATCAGGTAGTTTTGCCTCACATGCTGAGTTGGTCTCCCATCTGGGAGTGGAAGTGGAGGGGTGATTATGTTACCCATGAGGAACTTCCAGGCATGCTGCAAGGGCTGCTGTGCCAAACTCTTGGTGCACATCTACATTGGATGGAGAGCATGCTGTCCATCCCTGGTGGGCTGGCCTCAACCCAAGTGCCGGCATCAGCCACTGCCTCCACAGGACCAGTGAAGGTACAGTGCTGACAGTTCCATGGGTGAGGACTTCAGTCACAATGCTACTGTGTCTGACATCCATAGGACTGGGATTCCACAACACCCTCCTCAACCAAGGTGTTTATCCTCTCTTGTGTCACACACCAATCCTGTCTGCTGTCATGTTGTCTTGTATGTCTGCAAAAGCTTCCTCACCTTCCCAACTTACCTCCCCCACATGTATCTATGTCACTTCCCCAACATTTCACTCTCACCTTAAAAAATGGGCACCTGACAAAAATAAATATATTCCCATACATAGGTCTCCATTTCACACATGTCCACTGGACACACTTAATTTGGTCCAATTCATAGGTTCATAGGTAGGTACTAGGCTATTGGCCCTAGGGCCTACATAAGTCTAGCCAAATGGTACCCTTTCTTTTGCCACCCAAGAAAATTATTTTCTTGTGCCCCTGTCAAGCAAAGCCACAGAAGTGATCCCCAGGGTAAATTTCCCATCTCCCATCCAATCATCAAGATTTTTCTTGAAGAGTGCTAATGAGGAGCTTTGTTTGATATAGATGGGTAGTTTATTCCAGAGTATGGGAAGTCTCTGAGACAGGAATCTATCCCTCCAGCATGTTCTGTTTATTGTGGTGACAAGGTTTAGGTCGCTAGAGTGTGTAGCTCAGAGGGATTGGAATTTCTTTATGTGGAGCATGTCCAACAGCTCTGGGTTTGACATAGCTTTGTGTGTTAGGCAGAGATTGCCTCTGAGTAGGCGATATGCGACAGAGTAAAGCTGGAGTTTTTTGAGACGATCTACGTAGGGCATCTGTTTGAGGCCAGTAATCCTCTTTGTGAGGTATTTCTGTGGCCTTTCCAGTTGTTGTAAATGTCTTGTGAGGTACATACCAAAAGAGGCATTGTACTCTATAATGGGTCTAATGAGTGATGAGTAGAGGGGAACAATGACCTCTTTTTTCCTGGATGAGAAACCTTTTGTGATGAGGTGTGCCACGTAGAAGGATTTCCTGACTACTGTGGCAATGTGATTATCAAAGGAGAGACTACTGTCCACCTGTGTCCCAAGGTCTCTTATCACACTTTCGGTGTTAAGTAGACTACTGCCTATGTGGTAGTTCATGGGTACAGAGTTTTTACCAAAAGGGATGACAATACACTTTTTGACATTGAGCTTGAGGCCATGGCTTTGACACCAGGCATCTGTCTCAGTGAGGCCCTTTTGTAGGATGTCCACATCATTAGGAGATTTGATTATGGCTCCTAGTTTGCAGTCATCTGTGAACTTTGTTAGCCAAAGACCGTCTGTGTTAGCCTGTACTTCAGAAAAGTAGATACCAAACAGGACAGGACCTAAGACTGAACCCTGTGGTACTTCACTTGTCACTGGTCTGAAGTTGGATTTAGAGTCTGCTACTTTCACAGTGTGGGTTCGGTCAGTGAGTCAGTTGGCAACCCACACTTATGTTGTCCTCACCCCTCTCTCTGAGGGGTGGCAGTCCAAATCCATCTAAAAAATCTGCTAAAGTGCACAGTTGTTGCTGTACAAGAAATGGACAGCTATGTTTTTTTTCCTATACCCTTCCTGCACATACCTATCTGCCTTTCACTATTTTTCCACATGCTTGCCCCCATTTTACCACTGTCCTAGCTCCTCATTTTTCATTTATTTAAAGATGTTTTGGACAGTTTTTCCAAATATTCATCTTTCGTTTTCAAAGTCTGGACCTTTGGACAGCAGCGTTACTTCTTTTTTGCTTTATGTTTTGCATGATGCTGTGTGACATACAGCATTGCAAAACACAGCAAAACACAGCCAAATGGTTTTATATTGATATATGTGTGTGTGCATTAATAATAATCACATTTAAAATGTACATCTGCACCTTATTTCCAACCCAGGACCATCCCACCTGCAGACCAGGGCATCAACCCACCAAGCCACACAGCTATTAGTGAGCACAGATGGTTTAAGCAAAACATACCAATTGCCAAGTTACCATCATTAAGTGTGTTTAAGCAGGTCTGCGCATTGCACCAAATCACGCAAATTTTCTTAAAGAGTAATGGAAAAAATGTGAGTGTAATTTGGAGTCTGGTACAGGAATATAGAAAGCCAGACACAGAATAATGGATGTAAGTGAGGTCTCTGACAGAAGGCAACTATGCACTTCTATCTGCAACATTTAAAAATACACCTGTTAAAACATTAATAAGAAAATAGGTGTTTAACTGGGACTCTGGTGGAGAAATACATCCCTAGAAAGCCATGCACATAATGTTTGTTTGTCTTTTCGGCTTTTCCCGGTTAGGGGTTGCACAGAGGAACTCCGGTCTGCTAATGATTGGCAGTAGATTTTTATAGTGCCGAGTTGCCAGCCCAACACCCAACCTTCAGCAAAGGCATGTCCATTCATACATGTCTTTCAGAGGCCACTCGACCACGGGGAGGACATGCAGACTCCACACAGAAGGCACTCCAGCTGAGAATTGAACAGGAGAACCTCTTACTGTCAGGCAACAAAGCCATGGGCATAATAATGGATGTAAATGAGGTAACAGCTTGTAAGTGTGCAATTATATGTTGACAAATGTACCCACTGTAACAGTTTCACTAGCTCAGTCTGTTAAATGCTTTGAAAATGTTAATTTTTGGTACACATGGTTCTGAGTTCAAATCCAGTGGTGGTTAGCATTAAAAATACACATATGTGTACATCACCATTGTGAATTCTGAAATGAATGACTGTGCCATCAACTACTTATCCACCTAATGCTTTTCAGATGGAATGTCTGCTTTTCAAAGATGGAAGTCAAAGTCCTGCAGATAGGAGCACAGTTGACATATTCCTATTGCAACACCAGAAAGTGTATAGTGTGTTAGGTCATGCATTACTATGCATTCACAAAGGATTTTAAGTTGTTAGGTCATGCATTACTATGCATTCACAGAGGATTGTAAGTTATGTAAGACAATGGAAGCCCAGTAATATTAGAGTGCAGCACACAATCATTTGCTACTGATATTACAGATAAGCACAGCTGCACAACTAACATGCACATATGGAGGTTGTGCTAGCAACAAGGATTGCCAGAACACATATTCCAGACTACTACCATAATGTAACACATGGTTTGGCAGTTGTCCAAATGGTTGCCATAATGGTAAATGCACCCCCTACCTTCTTCAAGGATACAACAAACATGTTGCCTTTTACTCTGTTAATAATACCTTTGTCTAACATACTTACATTAAACGCATACCACAATATCCTGTGGAATGGATTCCCCCAATCAGACTCTGGCTGTGCACCAGGCTGCAGCTGGTCACACCTTTACTCATAAGTGTTGTTGTCCTCCACATTCTGCAGCCTCTCTCACTATGCTTATTGCCTGCAGCAGCAGCTGCAACCTGTAGCACACACATGTGTATGTAATAAGTATCTACTATAAATATCCTCTCTGTACTGATGTAGTATTTCTACCCAGCATTTCCACCTCATCATATGAGAAAGGGGATGGAGTCTACATTGAGGCCTTATGTCCCCTTCTGTAGTTGCATGGGATTGCCTGATTACACCACAAATCAGCTGTGGATGCTTCAATTAGCATTACTCAACCACAGATTAGTTCAGAGACAATCACCTGCTAATGAGAACCATCTTAAAAAGGCAAACTCCTAACCAGGGAAACCATTGTGTATGAAAGTTACCTTCTATGGGGAACTTATCACAACATGTATAGAGCTGTATCTTTCAAAAGAGGAGTATTGTACTCCATCAGGTATGTAACCATTTTGTTTTCAACATGATGCATATGTTTTAATGTACTTAGGGGGATGGGGATTACATCATTAGGCCTTTCTTAGAACTGTATCAGTGACATGCCATTGATCTGCAGCTGTGTAACATCCACAGAGCATGTAGACTACAGCAAGGGTTTAATGCTGTCTGTTAACTAGGGAAAGAGGTCTCCTGGATACTGCCTTTGTTGACAGTTGTAATACTACACAGCTATGTTTTGGAATTGAACTATAGACATATGTTATGGGGGATCTTTTCTACTATGAGCCACACTACAAGTGATCTCCTGTGTTTGGTGTGTGATCATATGTGACTATTTGTCATGGCACAAGCAGGTGATACTATTCTAGTTGCCTCCACACCCTTTGCATGATTGCCACACTGTTGCATATGTGTAATCAAGCAGAGAATACTGATAGGCACCCTTAATTTCTGTATCTGTACATACTGTACACCCACATATGTGATACTAACATTATTCTCATTATTTTGTATTTCAGGTGATAGCATGCATGCCAGACATTGCCCACCGTTCACTGAGGCAGAAAACAACCTCATAATTGAGTCATTATGACAACACTACCAAGTCCTGCTGTCCAGAGGGAGGGCAAATAGGCAGGAGTGACAAGCCTTGGGGGATGAACTGGTCCATAACATAAACACTGTGAGGCATCAGAATCACACATATGAGCAGGTACAGCATGGTGCCACAGACATGATCCACTCTGCATGCAGAAGGGCAGCAGACATGGCCAGTGATTGTCACATCACTGGTGGTGGGCCTGCAGTGGAACAACGTCTGACAGCCATTGAATAATTCCTGGCAAACCTTGCAATGCAGGACAGCTTCCAGGCTTCCATCACACCATATGTTGTGGATGTGGGTGCCACCATTTCCATCTAAGAGGAGCATCTAGGCATGTTTATTTGAATCAGCACCAGAATACTGCAGCATTTAGTGTGGCAGGCTCTACATAGTTTTACATGTGTGTCAGGTGTGTTTTTGGGGTGGGAGGAAATAGATTACCTGCAGTTTTAAGCTCATGTGGAGATTGTGACCCACATATCTGTAATCATAACAGCTACTGTAAATGGAGGATATGTGGGCATACTACCAGTGTTATACTATAACATGTGGTGCTGTTTACATTACTTCTCCTTCAATTGTTTTCCAGGACCATCAGGAATAGGAAGAGGCTGTGCCCTGCTGCTGGTAAGCACATTACATTTTTGTCACAGATATACATCTACTTCAAGGTATTATCTAAATGTCATCCCAGGCCTCCTGGATAGATATATGTACTGTCTGCATGACTGAAAAATGTGGAGATATGTTCTGACTATACACACTGTGGTCCTACCTAGGTCTTGTAGGTGTGACCACAATGACTGATTTCACAGTATTGACAGGACTTATCAGATGGCCATAGTTGTAAACCATGCAGAGTTCTACAGAATGTCAGCAATGTACATAATTTATGCATTGCTCATGAGAGTCCATTTTAAAGAGCTGTTATTCTGAAATATTTACAAATGTGGGTTAGAAATTAATGACCTCAGGTCCTACTGTCTCAGATTGTGGGTTGTACAAGCCTGTAATATTGACAGCAGTGTATACAGCTTAACATATGTTGAAACATAGTACTGCAGAGCACAGTAGTGCAGGTATTAATGTGATGTGATACTTTCCCCTTTATATCACAGGTGACCTGGGAGGTTGGTCATTGTCCCCTTCATAACCTGAAGTCAGTGTCTCTTCAGACTCTGATGATGATGGTGGCCAAAGTGAGGCACAGCTGGTGGCTGCAGAGGTTGAATCTGTCACAGAGGTTTACATCCCTCATCTGTCATCATTACCACAGTACACATTCGGTATGTCTATGCATATCCAGTCTCCTGAGGCCACAGATATTGGACAGTCAGAAGGCGGGGACATTAAACAGAGAATTGTGGCTACTGTGGCTGCAGTGAGTGTCGACACTGGCCATAGCCAAACAGTTGGTGAGGTTCCACACAGGCAAATTGTTAGGGGCACTCATAGGAGGCCTGCTGTCCCTCCACCACTTGTTGCAGGTGTCTTATCACATGTCACTCCGCATATGTTTTGGGCCATCATGGAGGCACAGGCACATTCCAAAAGGAACTCCAGACAAATGCTCAAGGTTATGGATATAGCACTGTCTGACATCCATGACTGCCTCCAAGGCATTTCTGATATCTGGGATCAGTTGACTGATGCAGTGTAAAAACATTGGTCTGAGACAGACTGTACACTGTCTGTCTTGGAGCATACATTGTCTGTGATGGAACATCTGGTTGGAGTTGAACGTCAGAGTCATGGATGTACATCAGCAACTACATCTGCTGAGAATCCACATGGCCATGCACAGTCATGTTCCTGTAGTGGCAGTACATCTAGTGCTCCAGAGGGGAGTGTGCTGTCTACACCAAGACTTGGCAGGCCATGGGTTTATGGTCCTAGGTTGTCCCGTGGAGGGCATGGTCCCAGCAGAGAGCAGTCATCCTCAGTTAGTAGCTCAGCATCTGACCTTGGGCATGGAGCTGCCACTGCAACTCCTGGCAGAGCCAGTTCTCATGTTCAGGGGTGGAGATGATGTACTGTCAGCTCTACCATGTAGCCTAAAGCTGTCCAACATAGATTCACTTAGTGCTAAGACTGAGCTTGGCTGTGTACATACAAGCACTCACACACCACTGTTACACTCAGGTCACCTACAGGCACACAAGTCACATTTAAATGGTCCATCCTGCCTGCTCCCTTTTCTGCCTCAAACACACACACACACACACACACACACACACACACACACACACACACACTTGCCAACCTACTGGGTCAGCCTAGGCCTCCTGTACATACAACCCCCTGTATAAAGGATGATGCCTGTGCCACATCCCTGTCATCATTGTCACTGATGCAGGAAAATGAAGCTATGTGTCTGATGCATAAGGTGACTATCTAAATTAATATGTATATGTTTCATCCAATGTTGCCTTTGGCATGCTATTTGTTCTGGTCAGTCACACAGTTTGAACACTGCCATTTGTAATGTGTAAGCCACATTATGATGTGTGTGCTACATTGGATGCTGTTGTAATGACTGTGTAGTCACACAATGAAAGGTGTCACATGGCACTGTTTATGTTTCACTTTTAGGATTGTGTAGGACACACCTGTGGGTTCACATCAACATCAGTGCACAGGATGGAATGACAGCACAGAATAAAAATGTCATCAGAAAGGTAAAACAGTATAGTTGCGTGGCTCTGTGGGTTCATATGTATATAATAGGTTAACAAAAATAAGGGCGTCTTTCATCCTAGCCATACATGCCTAAACTCTACCCTTGACATTTGTAAGCAGGGATTTGGGAGCTGACACATGAACAAGCCGGGGCGTGCAAGGTAACCATCCACAGTTTCCCTGTTTCCATTAGAGACATTTGTCCTAAAGCAGTTATAATTGTTATGTTCCCCATCCTGTTGTGTAACTTGCACATGATTTGAATTAGGGCAGAACTGTGCCCCATATGCATTGGGAGCCTGTTACATATTGGGTGTAGTGTCTGGGCAATATACCTGTCTGCCCAGCATGTCTTGTTTATACCACAGTCAAGGTGTACGTGTGTAGGTGAGGTAATTCTTGTCCTAGTGCTTTCTTGGATATGCAGGAGGTACACAGTGGGGTCTGACACCTCCCTGAATGGCAGGCATACATCTCCCCTCCAAAGCATGTCTGAGACAGAATACACAGCTATGGGCTTGACGCGATCTGCATAGGACATGTTATATACACTGTGTATCAGTTTACTGTGGAACCTCTGTGGATGTTACATATGTCAGATATGCCTAGTTAGTTACATACCAAAGGTGGCATTGTACTCAGTGGTAGGTGTGATGAATGCCAAATACAGTTGAACAATGACTGTCTTGGATTTACTTGTCATATCTTTGTTTATAGGTTGTATAACATAGAATGCATCCCCAAATATTAACAACCCGTATCACTATGGGTCCGTAAGTCACTGACTACTGGGTCAGCTGTTGGAGGTGTGCAGTAAATACATTAGTAGCCAAGGGTGGATGACTTCCCAAGGGATAGTATTGTGCATTCCTTGGCATTTACTGCTAGCCCATGGCTCTGACAACAACTGAATGTCTGTGTCAGCCCATCCTGGATAACTGCTGAGTGTGGGATTCAATGACAGCTCTTAATTTGCAGTCTTCTGCCAGTTTAGTTATTCAGAGGCCAATGACAGTGGTCATGACTGCAGAGAAATAAATGCCTCAAAGGAGCACACCCTACCCCACGCAAACCCACATCACACATATGTACATATGTGGAGGTCTTTACCATACATATAGGTAAACACCAGACACCTCAGAAACCCAAACACAAGCATGCTACACATAATCATACTCTGCAGAACACAGTGCACATTATAGCTCATGCACCACTGTCAGACCGGTGAAACACTTAAGGCAAAACACAAAATCAAACATATTACCCATAAGTGATTACATCATGAGACACTGATGTGCCTCTCACCAGGCTACATAAGGCAAAGGTCACAGTCAGCTTTCTGTGCGGTGACATGCACTCAAGTCTGTCGACATCTGGTACTGTTATGACTATGTCACAGTTCCTGTTGGTGTGTACTACGTGAGACATACCACTTTGAACTGTATACAGAGATATGACTGGGCTGACAGACTGTGTGTTACAGGCAGGTATGCCCTTGGCCTTGATCTGCATTTTACCATCACCTAGGATGATGCCTCCATACAAACAGAAAATTGTTGATGTCAATAATTGCCGTAGTGCGTGGTGTCAATGTAAGGGGATCCACTAAATGTCAGTATGAGATTATCTGCTCACCAGACCTCAGTGCTTTGCCAGAGATGGTCTTCATCTGTCACCCTGGGAGTTTGACAACTGGCAAAGGCTGTTGCCATCCCCATATGCTGCCTTTTAGGTGGCGTCACAAGGAAACACTTTCCAGTGAGGAAAACCCCATCTACAAACAACATCAACATCACGGCTGCTAAACGCTAGGAATGTCACCCCTAAATTCTACTCAGTGGAAGCTGCCCCCACTTTGGAAGATGCAGACATTTGTGCAGTCACAGACACCTGGGTCAAGGCTGTGGAGAGCAACACAGCCATACCAAGCTACACCTCCTTCCACTCATTCAGACCTCAAACTTAAAGTGTGCAAAGTAATGGAGATGGTGTATCCATATTCATTAAGGATAGATACACATCCAGATTGGTTAGACAGTATGATTCCCTGGAGGAACTGCAATTGCTATTGACTACCTGTAGGGCACCTGATTAAGTCATTGTCAGCTACAGGAGCAACTCTATGAATCATGGCACTGACTGTGCCTAAATGGATCTAGAGTCTATCACATCAAAACAAGATGGTTTTAGTTGACTTTAACTACCCACCAACTGGGTAGATTAGTCATACTCAAACTCACTTGCCCAGAGGTTAGTTGGCTTCCTTAACTACAATGTCCTGCACCAGTTGGTTGACATCCACACAAGGGGAGACAACATACCGAATCGGGTGCTTACCAATATGGGTGACCACTGTACATCCTCCACTCTGAGGTCCTCCCTGGTGAGATCTAACCACAAATTGGTGAGATTGAAAGTAAGTAGCACACCTGACACCCCCTCACTTGTAACATATAAAGTAATAAAGTTCAACAAAGCAGATTATAACCAACTATGGAATGGTATAAATAGCTTGAATGCACCACACCCCTTAGATGGAACAGGCAATTATGCCAAGCTCTACACAAGTACTTTATACAAGCACCTGTACAACTGAATTGACTTGGCTGTAACTGACAGGGGAAAAACAAGCTCCTCATGGCACAGCAAACCTGCCTGGTGGACAACAGCCATTAGCAGGCTTTACAATAAGAGGAAGACATTGGTGTCTCACATTAGGAGGGAGGGAGCCCCCCCCCCTAAAATGGTGACTCTCTCTCCTCAGCTTAAATAAGGAAATAAGTGTTGTTGCGAAGTCCTGCAAAACAAGGTATGGGGCTAAATTAGCCTCTTCCACAAAAGACAACCACAAGGCATTGTGCAGTTACATGTGTAACATAAAAGGAAAGGCCCACATTGTTGCCAAATTTGTACATAATGATACTACATATAATGAGCCTGTAGACATAGCTAACCTGGTGGCCGACAAGTTCTGTGACAGCACTCCCCTCTCCCCACCACATGTACACCATGACATCCCTACAACCTGTCCCATACCTTGCATCTCTAAAGAGCAGGTACTAAATGAGCTCTCTAAAGTCACAAACACAGCATCTATTGCACATACAAACATCCCAGGCTGTGTCCTACATGGTAGCCAATATGGATTACCAACACCATTGGAAACTCTTTGCAATCGTAGTGCATCAGCCACTGTTATCCCCTTGCATAGAGGTGTTGCATCCACTGACCATGGAAACTATAGACCTATTAGCCTGACTAGACATATCTGTAAGGACATGGGGCAACTCATCATGGAGCATATCAACAAAGATATAGGCAATCTAAAAACACTTGACCCTACACTGTTTGGATCTGTGGTAGGGTGATTGTGCCTGTCAAATATGGTGGACATGTATGAGGCAGTCACCAATGACCTGGATGGAGGGACATCTGTGAATACAACCTCCTGGACTTAGCCAAGTCATTTGACACTATCCACCACTCAGGCATCGACAAACCCACCCAACTAGCCATCAAAAGTAATATCATTAGAGGGGTCACTAAATGAAATGGCTCACTGATAGCACTCTTATATTCAGAATAGAGGTATCCACCTTCAATAGCAGAGCTGTAACCATTGGTGTTCCACAGGGTTCAGTCTTGAGTCCTCTAAGGTTTGGAATCCATTTATCCAAAGTACAAACACAAAGTGAATGTCTGTGTTTGACAAGGTTTGCTGATGCCTGCAAATTGGGAGCAGTCGTAGACTCTCCAAATTATGTCAGCATCCTTCAAGAGGGTCATACATGACCAAATGATTCTTGACACAATCATGGTGTTGAACTCCATACACATATATGTACTGTCATTCCTTTTGGTGCCAGCAATGTCCATGCTATGTAGCACATCAATAGCAACACCTTAAGTACATACACAGGGGTGACAGACCTGGGCACACAGGATTACACCTACCTTACATTAGATCATCATGTCTCCACAGTGGTAAGAAAGGCATTATAGCTTGCTCATGTAATAATTGAGGGTACTGTCACCTGAATATGAATTAGTTATAACCTCCATGTACTCTTCCCTCATCAGGATAATATGTGAGTGCAATGGCCATTTTGTTATGCATATTTCCAAGCACCAGTGGCAATTGCAGAGACCACAAAGGTTCATTACAAGGGAAATTCAAGTCTTTGGCATCTGTCCCATGGGGATCATCTGAAATCATGTAACTTTAGTCTGTGTTATGCAGACTACTCAGAGATTATCTCTGCCTTGCATATGAGGCAATCTGTGACCCTGCTTTACTGGTAATGCTGCATATCCATAAGTCAAATGGTACACAGATTACTCACTATAAGAACTTTAAGCTGGTATGTGACATTAATAAAACATGCTGGATGGAGAGATATGTCTAACAGGGTTTAACAAACCTTTGCAACAGACTCCCATTAAATGTCAAACAGCATATCTCATTGGCCCTCTTCAGATACAGTCTGTACAATTAGATGGGTGACCATAAGTTCACAATAGGGTTCTGCCTATATCCCCCTTGGATAGGGGCAATAGGAGCTGATCATGTAAATAAGGGTAAAAACTTGGCTAGAATTATAAGGGCCCTTGGGCCATTAGCCTATTAAACTCCAATTATCCTGTGATCCCATAGGCTGATGTAAAATGCTCTGATGCTATCACACACCAACTTGGCTAAAGTGAAAACAGTATCCCTATCAATTCTTTACAGGACACTGCAGAGTGCACACACTCCAAGTTGGCTATAATGAGATTAGAACCCCTACCTATCTAGTCTTACACACTATAAATCATAGTATGTAATGCACACATCACACCCCAAGTCTAACGTTAACATTTCTTTAGGTACTGTTATGCTAGGTGAAATAAGTAGGCCTTGTGGAGGACAGGAATTCTGAGGCTTGCATCACCTCTACCTCCTACAGCCAAACTAGTGCAAAACCATGCCTTTTTAAGTCAGTGTGGTAATCATATTTGTTTTGTAGGGAAATGCACATACACACAAAAACACTAAGTGGGCTGGAGTGAGATTAGAACCCCTATCTATCTAGTCTTACACACTACAGATCACAGTACTTAATGCACATGCCACAGCTTAAGTCTAACATTAAGATGGCT